>NC_033659.1:1695357-1721266 GCF_001601855.1 Plasmodium reichenowi | reverse complement strand
TTTTTTTTTTTTTTTTTTTTTTTTTTTCAACCATTTAAAAAGAGAAACTTTATATATAATAAAAATATATGTATATAAATATGTTATATATATATATATATATATATATATATATATATATATATATTATGTATATTTATGCGTTTATTTCATTTGGTTTATTATTTAATTTTTTTCTTTTTTTAAATTCATTATTTGATATATATTAGAAATATTTTATCTTTAATAACTTAAAATTAAATATAATTATCCATTATAAATAATATTCATTCTTTTATCGATAGATTTATAATATATTGATAAGTAAATTTATTTATATTAAAAAGAAGTGTGCGCAAAAACATATAATTTGGTTTTTTCTTTTTTCTGCTTTTTCTTCATTATTAAAAATAGATATGTTGTAAACGTTGACAAAAAAAATTTTTTATATTGATGAAGCGAAATATATGAAAAAGAAGAATAAAAGAAGAAAAAAAAAAAAAAGTATTCTTTTTATTATACATTTGTTTTATTATATACTAAATTTAATTAATATTTTTTATACATGTATATCTCAAGAATTATATAATGAAAATCATTAAATTTTTCAATTTCATAATAATATTGTATAATTTTGAAAAATTCTATTGAAGCTATTATTATATATAATATATAAATTATGAATATAAATAAAAATAATATAATTTTCTTTGTATGTATTTTTATCGAAGAAAAAGAAAATATAAATTTATATAATATGTGTATAATATATTAAATAATTATTTCTACATAAATATATTACATTTCCATAAAAAAGATATATATATATATATATATATATATATATATATGTATAATTTTTTTTTTTTTTTTTCATTTTTTATATTTTATGCTTTTTTTTATTTTATTTTTATTTTATTTTATTTTTTTTTTGTTTTTTTGTTTGTTAATTTTATTTTATGACCTTACAAAATAACATTTTTATATAAGTATAATTTTTTGGTTAAATAAAATTTTATATTAAAGAAATTATAATATATATATATATATATATATATATATATATATATATTACTCATTTATTCATTTTAACCATGAGTAAGACAGAATATGATATTCTTTCACTTGTAAATGCAGTTGAAGAATTTAGCAAATATTGTTCAGAATATAAGAAGAGACATCTAACGAATTATATACAATCTTATTCTATTAACAACCAAATTAATAACAATGAAGAGGTAATATTTAAAACAACATTACAAGATTTTATGAACAAGGTTAATATGTTAGGTAATAATATTTTGCAAATTGAAAAAATAAATAAATGTCAGATACCTGAGAATATATTATATGAAAAAAATGGAAATAAAATGATATATGATCCAAAACATTACAATGAAGACAAATTAAATAATGAAAATATATTGGAAGATAAAAATAAAAGAAATATTTGCGAACACATAAAATCAATAAATGACAAAAACTTTGTACAAAATAATGATTATGGAAAAAATATAAAAATAATTAATAATATAAATGAACAAAATTTATTAATGCAAGCTAAAAATGATTATATCAACATTTCTGAAAATTCGTATATGAGGAAAATATCCACTGAATATACTTCATCAGACAGAAGCAGTGAAGATAATGTATTATTGCATAATATAAATAATGTGCTTGTGAAATATGTAAGTGGATTAGATTATACACTAAATATTAGAAGAATATCAAGAAAAAATTTAATCCAAGAAATTAAACAATTTTATATTATACATAATAGTAATATTCAATTAAATGATTATTCTACATATCTAAGTGATGAAGTAATAAATATTCTGAAACAAAAAAAAGATAATATAAAATGTTTAGATAAAAATAATCTCTTTATTATAGAAAAAAATGATGATTTTTATAAAAACAATTTTTTGCCTTTTTTTTATATTCCTTGTAATTATTTATTTATAAAAAATTATTGTAATGATAATGAAAGATGCTTGGAAACAACCTATGATACAAATGATGAAAAAAATTCTACAACAGAAAATTCTTATATATTATCATCTCCTAATCATATGTATAATACAAATACGAATAGTTATAATTCACATTCAAATAGTATAATAGCTAGAAATACTTCTTCAAATAAATGTAACTCACCTATTTTTGGAATTAATGAACGAAATTCATCACCTAACTTTGGAATATTCAATGAAAGTATCAAAAACGATAAGGATCAATATAATATGGATCCTAATTATTTAATCATGAGATATAATTTAAACGAAGAAGTACATATTAAAGATGATAGAGTTATTAATTCTCCAAACAATATAAAATCTATGAATGATAATAGATATAATTCACCTAATTTTAATATAGAGCATATACATATTAATAATAATGATACACAAATAAACAATTATGATATTTATGATATAAATAATATGGATGGAAAGAAAAATAACCTTAATAGCAATACTAGCGATTTCTATCAATCCATAAGCGATTTTTATAAAAATAATGAAAAGAATCTTATTTGCCAAGAACAAAATAACAATAATACATATATGCAAAAATGCGCCTTTTTCTTAAATAGTAATGAAACTAATGTACTAACAAATAATAAAAATCATCACAAGAGTGGAAAAAATCTAATTAGCTTATGCTTTGATGATGAATTATCAAGTGCTATAACAATAAACAACGATTCCTCATTAAATAAAGGAATATACAATGAATTTAATAACTCTGAAAAAGACATTGTCGAAGATATATGTAACACAACAAATTATAATGATATAAATATGGAACATATGAACACATATCAAAATGATGAAAGAAAATGGATGGATGAATATTGCAATGGAGACTATAATTTATTTAGATCGAAGCAATTAAAAAAGAAAAAAGAGTTACTGTTATCTTGCATATCTTATAATGAAAAGGAAAATAAATATAAAGATCAAGATAATATGATAAATGTTGAAATAAATAATGATACAAAAATAAAAAACATTTTATATGACACAGGCAATATTTCCTTTGATGAAAATATTGGAATTAATAATCATTATAATACTATAAATTTAAAGGTTATATATGAAGCTAACAAAAGTGAATATGGAAATAATGAACGTTTGAATTTTATTAAAGGTCAAATTATTTTGAATAAATATAAAGTAGTCAAAGTTTTATCAAAAACACAATTTAGTACTACACTTAAATGCCTCAATTTATTATATAAAAAAGTAAAAACTGATACACAAGTATTCCTACCATATTGTCATAAATATATGAAAGAGGATTCAGAAATAACACATGATAAAAAAGAAAACAATTATGATAAATTTGTAAATTTAAATACTATAAAAAAAAAAAATGAGAATTATAATAGACAACATGATATTAAAAATAATTTACATGATAATAAACACCAAATAAGAAATAATAAAAAAAAGGTAGAACCTAAATATGTTTGTTTAAAAGTAATGAAAAATGGAAAACAATTTTTAGATCAGGGGTTGTTAGAACTTATGGTTTTAAATATACTATGTAATGAAAATACAAATAATAATTTATCTAATAAAAACATTATACAATTATATGATTCCTTTTATTATAAAGAACATTTAATTATAGTAACAGAATACATGCAAAGTGATTTATATAATTATTTCATTAGGAAAGGAAAATTAGGAACTTTGGGTCAATTACAAATATTGACAAAAAACTTATTAGAAGGATTAGCATATATACATTCAAAGAATTTAATACATTGTGATTTAAAGCCAGAAAATATTATGATAAATATGAAAAAAAATAAGAAGAACCATGAAAAGGGTAAATATAATAAAGTTAATCAAAATGGAGATAATATATATAACGATACAATTGAACCACATATTCTGAATTCGTCAAATATAAATATCTCAAATTTAGAAAAAAAGAACATAATTGCATATCCATCATTTGATCAAACATTTATTGAAAATAAAGATACACAATATGATAATAATGAAAAGACATCAAATGTGTTATATGATATTGATAAGTCATACAACAATAATGTAAAAAATATGATAGATAATAATTTATATTGTAATAATATAAAAAATATTGATAATAATAATAATAATAATAATAATTTTCCACATAATAATATAAATATATATAATACTAAACAGTTCGACAAGATCAAAATAATCGATTTTAATAGTTGTATATATGAAAGCGATAAATTAGAAATGTATATACAAACTCGATCTTATAGATCACCTGAAGTTTTATTACAACAAAACTATGATAGGAAAATTGATATATGGAGTTTAGGATGTATATTATTTGAATTTATAACAAAAAAAATATTATTTGATTATCAAAATATTTATCGTTTTATATATTCAATTGTTTCTTATATTGGGCCCTTCCCCTTCTATATGATAAATAACTGTAGGATACCACATATCTTTACAAAACACGGATTAATAATATTAAAAAAGTTTACGACAGATAATATGTACGAGAATTATATAAAAGAAGAACAATTAAATCAAGAAGATGATGAAGAAATTGTTTTTAATTCTAATGATTTCTTTCGTTTAAATAAAAAAGATAATATCATTACAAAAGATTTATTAAAAAATAAAAATCCAAATATATCCATTCCAAGAAAACGTAACAATAACAATAACAATAATGAGGTTTATTATGATGTATGTTATCCAAGTGACAACTTATTAAAAAATAATTTTCAAATAAGTGACACATTATTTGTTGATTTTCTTTCATCCTTGTTACAAATAGATCCCTCTAAAAGGTTTAATGCTATGGAAGCCTTAAAGCATCCATGGCTTCAGCCAAATTTGTATAAAGACGGTTTATAATATATAAATAAAAGAAACATAATGATAATAAGTGTATGTCCATATAAATATATATTATATATATATATATATATATATATATATATATATATATCATTATGTTTATATTTACAATTAAAAATATAATTCAAAAATACTCATTTTCATATAATAAAGTTGTTCTATAAATATATATAATGTTTGTATTACAAATATACTTTACTAAAAAAAGAAAAAATAATATAGAAAAAAAGTTAAAAATAAAAAATTAATATAAATTTTAAAACAATATAAAATGGAAATAACATTTCTCTTTTTATGTAAACGATTATTTATTATATATATATATATATATATATATTTTAATAATTTTTTTTTTTTTTTTGTGTTATTTTTTATTATTCATTTTAATATAAAAAATTATTTCTATATATAATATTTTCTAAAGCAAATTTTTTATTCTCTAGCAAAAATGGAAAAAAAAAAAACAAATTCATGTTTTTTATATAACGAATATATGTTTGTATTATTAATATGCATATGTAAAATATGAATATATAATTGATATATATATAAATATATATGCAAATTCTTATATTTTTGCTTTATAATGAGTTGTGAAATATGAATAATAGCAAATTAAATTATTTTTTCAACTCTTTATTATTAGACTTCTTCTTATCCTTTTTAATTGTTTTTTCCTTCTTTTTCATCAGATGAATGGACATCATCTTCTTTCCCCTCTTCTTTTAACGCTTGGATTTTTTCATGTTTTTCGTCGTCATTTGAAATATTGGCATTATCTTCTACTTCCTGGGTTGAATCTTTTATGTTATCTTCTACTTCCAGGGTTGAATCTTTTATGTTATCTTCTTTATCCTGAGTTGAAACTTTTACGTTGTTTTGTTTTTCCTCCGTTAAATCTTCTACGTTAACTTCTTTATCATCAGTTGAAACTTTTACGTTGTTTTGTTTTTCCTCCGTTAAATCTTCTACGGTAACTTCTTTATCCTGAGTTGAAACTTTTACGTTGTTTTGTTTTTCCTCCGTTAAATATGCTACGTTATCTTCTTTTTTATCATTTGTAATGTTTGCATTATTTTCGTTCTTTTCTGTATTATTTTCATTTTTACTCATTACAACACTTTTATCTTTGTTATCATTTGATTGAACCTCCTTTACATCATTTTGCTTTTTTTCCTCAACAGTTTCATCATGTTCATTATCACTATATTTTGTTAAGAGAACATTTAATAACTCTTCAAAGGTTGCTTTAAATTGCTCATTTGAATTATTATCCATATATAAAATATAATAGACAATAACTATACTTATTCTTACATTGAGTTGCAATTTTTTAATATTTTTAACAACACCATTATCTAATTCCTTAGGATACTTTTTGTCATGAATATTTTGTACATTAAGTAATTTAATATATATATCTTTTTCCTGTTCTCTTAAAAAGAAGTGTCCATTTTTAATGTGTGAAAAACAGCTAATACGATGATCCTTTAGACAATAAGCATAGGAAGAGGATACATAAATGATATTCTTCATATTTTCTATAAATGTCTCTTTATATATATTTAATATTTTGTTTGCTTCTTCTTTAATAGTTAATAAAGAATGGTAGAAATGTTTTAGAAAGTAATAAATACAATTATTTTCACATTTACCTTTGGTAACAATTTTGTTGTACATAGCTTCATTATTTAAACATAACAATGAATATATATTAATAATGTTATCTTCATCATTATTATGTGTTTCCTTTGTTTTGTTATTTTTTAATTCACTATTTAATAAATTATTTGTTTGTTTCTTTTCATCATCATAAATATCATCTGAACAATTTAAAAGTGAATATAAAAAGGATAGCATAATATGACTAACAAAACTAATACTCATACTTTTCCTATAACAAACATTATCATACGTTAACATTTTTTTTGCATATAAATAACTAAAATAATAATTATATTGTTTATGTAATGTAGTATGTATATAATAATCATTAGCATAATTCAATATATTATTTAAAACAATATTATCTTTTTCAATATTCTCTATATTCTTATAATTAATTATACAACCGCAATTTTCATATTCATTATTTTTCCACATTTCTTCTGACATATTACTTACATAATTTTTTTTATGAAATAAATTGTAGTTTAGTAATGCTTCTTTACAATAATTATTTTGATCTAATGTTAACAAATTTTCACTTGAAGGTTCGCTATCCTTTATTTCATTATCACTTTGTTTAATATGTCCATCTTCCCCATCATTCGATGATATCCCTCCATATTTATTTTTACATATAAATGGAAAATAATAATTATATGTGATTAATGGTAAAATGATAAAGTTGCTTATTAGGTCTATTAATTTTTCATCTCTATACACATATTTTTCTTCCTTACAATTTTTATCATTCTTTCCACTATTACTATTATTATTATTGCTATTATTATTATTGCTATTATTATTATTATTATTATTATTATTATTATTATTATTATCATTATTATGATCTTCCTTTTTGTTTACTCTTTTAAATATATAACTCTCATTAAATAAAAATTGTTGCAACTTTATGTAAGCTTCACTCCTTGTTCTTTTCGAACTAAATGAACAAGCCAAAGACAAAACAAAACATGTTAATAAAAATATATACATTTTTTTTAATTCAATTATTTTATCAAAAGGAATGTCATGAAGTTTTTCCATGTCATATTCAGAATTCAAAAGAACACCTGCACTTTTCTTCTTCATTTTTATATATTTATCATTATCTCTATGATTAACATTATTGTTCATATACATATATATACTTTTATAATATATATTTGATATTATATGTAAACACTCCGAATTTATTGATGCTATATGTGAATTTATTTCTTCCTTTTTATTATTAAAATATAATAAGTAAGGTAAAAGTGATAATATTATATTTTCAATATTAAAATTGTTCAGTTTTAATAAAACGTTATTATTATTTATTATATTATTAATACTTTCAGTATATATTGTGGCCTTTTCAATATAAATATAGATATCTTTATCGTTTAAAGATATATTCGTATTATTTGTATTCTTATATAATATATTGTTCGGAGTTATTAATTGCAACATATTTAAGTATATATTTATAATACAACTATTAACGTATACATTCTTTGATATTTTTTCTAATACATATATTATTTTATCAATGAATCGATATAATATATTCTTATTTAAAAATTGTAATATATATATTAAATATATTCCACATAAGAAAAAGAACTTTTTATTTTTCTTATGTAATTCTAAACAAATTCTTCTTACAGTATCCGCATTCATATTCATCTTCTTTAATAACTTTTTACTAATGTTCACTTTATTTTCTTTATATATATTAAAACAAAGATATGAAAAATTCATAATACTCATAATTAATTGTTCTATGAATAACCAGTCACCTTCTTCCGTTTCTGCTTTCCCCATCTTTACAGTAAATAAATTATTTTCAATATCATTTATGTTTATACGTTTTTCTTCATCTTCCTCTTCTTCTTCTTCTTTATAATTTATTTTTTTATTGATATCTTCAAAATTTGTATCATATAAGTTATATGTTTTATCATTGCATATATCCTCTTCTGTCATTACTTTTACATTTTCCATCTTGTAATTTTTAAAAATACTATTATATATATTAATAAAAATAGCAGCATCATAATTTATTAATAAATATCTATTTAATAAATTAAAATAATGTTCAAAGGTAAATACGATTATTTTTATGTGCATAATATATGTTTTCATATAAAGATCCATTTTTATTTTATCAATCAAATATTGTTTACTTCTTTTTAAATTCTTATTTACATTCCCATCATTTGTTGTATGGAAACCTGATTTTATATTATGACCTGATTTATGTTTGTTATAATTTATGCTATTAAAAACATCTGCATTTTCTTTATCGTCACTTAAATATGTTGAATCTTCATCTTCATCATGATTATGATGTGCATGTTCATAGGAATGATCTTCATCATGTCCATCTTCTCTTTCTTCATCTGTACTGTCAGCATACGAATAAATTTTGTCAAATTCATTATACATTTCTTTATATTCATCACATTCTTCATTTTGTTCTTCTTGTAATCTTTTATGTTTATTTTCATGATGATTATAATAACTGTCATAAAGATCATCTTCATCAACATATTTATGATTATCAAAATTATCATCATGATGATGATGATTATTATTATTATGATTATTATCATCATCATCATTATTATTTCTATGTCTTTCATCCCTATGTTTTTCTCCACGAGCTTCATGACTATGCATATATATATCAACCAAAATACGTTCCTTTCTTCTGAGAAAAAAAGAATCATTAGATATGTCACTATAATCAGAATCGCTCAATCCAGCATCACTTGTATTATCAGTGTCATATATATTATTTAAGGTTAGGTCGAAATAATTTTTCTTATTTCTTTCCTCTTGGATTATATTTTTACATTTTCTTGCTTCATGAATTTGTTTCATATATAAATTCAGTTCATTGGCTTCTCCTTTATCTATAAATCTATTTCTTGTTCTATAAGATTTCAATTTCAATTTACATAATATATTATATAAAATATAGGTATAATTAATCTTATAACACATAATATGGAAAAACATTTGAGTACTTAGCAATTTTTCTTTGCTATGATAAAATTGATCAAAAGAACTTTCGGAATTCACTATGATCGGATTTGTATCATTAATATAATCATTAACATTAAATGTGCTACCTGATTTCTCATTAGTTAAATAATTATTACTATGATGATGAGACAGAGTGTGTGATTTTAAAAATGAATGATGATGTACATCGGACTTATTGGTATGATGAGCAGATACATTATGTATTTCATTTTCTTTTTTAATTGAACATTTAATAATTAAAATTTTTATTAAATAAATTAAACTACTAATATTTAAATTTGTAATCATGTTATTATGAAAATCATTAAATGTAAAAAAGTTATATATATCTAATTTTAATTTTTTATATATATTAACATTATCAATTATTGCACTATTATCTATATTTTTAGGATCCACTTTAATATTTACATAAATATATTCCAATTCATCATTGTTATCATTATTAATATTGTTAATGAGATTATCATAATAACAAATTTCATTATCACAATCATTATCACAATCATTATCACAGTCATTATCACAATCATAATCAATACAATCATCATCTTCATAATCGTCTTCATCAACATCATCGTCATCATCATCATTTTCGTCATAATCTTCTTCATCTATATGATTACGTTCTGCATTATGTCCGTCTGAATGATTTTCATTTTCTCTATCTTCACGTTTTAAATTTTCATTATTTTTCTTCTTATCATTCTTTACATTATCATGTTCATTATCTTTATCATCCTTATCAGTTTTTTTTTTTTTCTTTTTTTCCTTTTCCTTTTCCTTTTCTTTGATTTGATTTTTTATTTCTTCGATCTTTTCATTATAATTACCATTATCTTTAAATATTATAGACAAATTGTTATTTTCCGTAGTATGATGTCTTGAGAAAAACATACTACTGAAATCATCAATCCATTTAGATTTATTTAATTTCTTGACATTTTTCTTAAAAACTAAAAACGGATGTTGATATGTCTCTGTAATACTTTTATTTATATTGTATGTCTCTAAGGTATTTCCTTTCTTAGACTTTCTATTTAAAACGTCTTTATCAATGTTAAACTGAGTATTGTTTATAAATATATGTGGATAAAAAAAGATAGGCAATAAATCAATAGTAACTAATTTGAATATAATATTAATATAAATAGACCAACAGTTTCGAAATGAATTATAACATTTTTTTATGAAATGGAAAAATAAATATAATAAAGATTGACATTTTTGTGTTAAATAAAAATTTATATATTTAAATATATAACATATTTTATTTATATTTCCTAAATCATGATAATATGCCAAATTATTTATAACCATTTTAAACATAAATGTACAGTTTTCGATTAAATTGTAATCATTCGTACGTTTAAAGAGTTCAAAAAATATAGGTAGGAAATTATTTCTTATTAACAATTTGTTTATATCATATCTATAAAAATATATTTCATTTGCTTTAAAAGAATGATAATGTTTATATTCTTCTTTTTTTTGATCTAATAATTTCCAATACTGATCGTCATTTGTATATGTGTTTTGTGTATTTGAAAATAATTTGATTTCTTCATTTAAAATACAATTATATAGATTTTCTAAATATATTCTATCAATATTTTTTCCATTATTTATTCCTCTATTATTTTTAATAAACTCTTCTAATTTCATTTTATTCTTAACTTGATTATTATGTAAATCTGTATTCAACATGATTATAGAATATGTCAATATAAAAATAACATCACTATTTTCAACAAGTACATACTTCTTTTTAATTTCCTCTTCACTCATACTTTCAATTTTTTTTGATAAGTAATATACATTTTTATGCATATAATCATTAATATCTACATTCTTTTTTAAATTAATTTTTTCTTCAATATGTAAATCATTCACATTATCTTCATTATTATCTACATTATTTTTTTTCAGATTTGTACTATTTTCATTTAAATTACAATCATTTTCATTATTATTCTCATTAACATTTTTATTCGCATCCGTTTCATTACCATTTGGTAATACACTATCATCATGAGTTACATTATTTTTATTACTATTTTCATTTAAAAAATCTATTAATATGTACCTCTTTTTATTCGCTAGTTCTTCGTCATTTACCAAACAAATGACCTTATCATTTTCTACTTTATATATGTTACTTAAATCACCATGTATTGGATTAGAATAAAAGAAACATAAACTAAAGTGTTCTAATATTCTCTCGATTAATTGAGCTTCCCCAGGTAATTTAAAACAACGTAAAAATAATCTTAAAGATGATAATAACGATAAATTACAAAAATCAAACAATCTTACATAACGCTTTAATAGGTTTACATTTTTCCTATGTGAAATATACTCACCTACAAATTCTTTATCTAAAAATGGATTGTATCTTACAAATTTAGCCATTGATTTTACAAAATATTCATCTTCCATTAAATTATTTTTAGTACTATGTTTAAAATGCTTTTTAGAAAAATTATGAGCAACTGATGAAATAATTTCACTTGCTTTTATATGATGATGATGCTTTTTTTTTTTATGATGATTATCTATTTTATGTAAATCACTTTCCTTTTTAGATATTTCTTCATTTGTGTAGTTGTTGTTAATATTATCATCATCAACATTATTAATAATATTATTTTCAGTATTATCTTTTTTGTCTATTTTTTTGCCTTCATCATTTCTCTCATAATGAGCAACAGAATTTTTGGAGTTATTATTTAAGACTGAATGATCATCAGATATATTCTTATGTATATTAGAACTATTTTTATTATTTTTTTTTTGATCATTTACTGATATTTTTTCATCAACAATACCATTTAACATTTTATTTTTTTGTTTCATTACATCTACATCATTACAATTATCATTATTATTTTCTTCTTCTACATCTATTTCGTCTTCGTCCATTTTACCAAATTTTCCTTCCTTTTTAGAAGTATGTCCTTTTGTATGTTTCTTCTTTTTTTTTATGTCCTTTTCATTTTCATTCATTTCGTCACATGACTCTTCCGTTGTAAAATTACTATGTATGTTGATTAAGCTTCTATTATATTCAAGTTCATCACGATTATAACTAATATTTGACATGTTCATATCTATGTTACTATTATTCATTTGCATTTTATTATCATGCGTATCAGGATTATAAGAATTACTCTTAATACTCGAACCCCTTTCAGCAGCATTTTCACTAGTAAGAAATGATCTATTTTCATATAATGAACTTGAGTATTCAATTATATCATCATCTTTGTGCATAGCTTCTGAATCGATGATAGCATTATTTGTATCGATATTATTATATGTTTCTTGTGTTTGTATAATTCTCATTTTAATTAATTCATCAATAGATTTACCCTTAAGTGTATTAAATATAGTTGCTGATTTTTTTAATATTTCCTTTCTTCTTTTTTTCTTTCTCATTATATGTTTCTTTTTTTTAATATATTTTACTTTAACATATTCTCTGAAATGTTCAAATAATAAGAGTGCACAAAAAGTAACAAATCTATTATCCTTAGTTGATGATGATAAGAAATTTAAGGAATATAATTCATTAAGATAATGTTTTTTTTTTTTCAATTCATTCTTATTATCATTATAACGATCAATCAATTCATTAATAGCTTCTCTTTTGCAAAAACTTGTTCGTCTACGATTATCACTATTATGTTGATGTAAACTTCCATCATTATCATAATCATTACCATCATTATTATTATTATTGTTATTACTATTACTATGTTTCTTATTTTTGTCCTCATCTTTATTTTCGTTATCGTGTTCATCTTCTTTATCCCTTTCTTTAATATTAAATTCATGAATTATCGACGTTCTTTTTCTTCCCCTTTTTCTTTTCCTTGATACAAAAACTTTATTATAAGTATCAGAATATATATCATTTTTAAACTCAATTATTAATTGGTTTATATAACCACTATCATGGGTAATGTGATTCATCTCATTAATAGAATTATGATTATAATAGCTATGATTACTATGTAAATGTATACTATTCAAATGATTATGCTCATTATGGTGATTATGATGATTATGGTGATTATGATGATGATGGTGATTATGATGATTATGGTGATTATGATGATGATGGTGATTATGATGATGATGGTGATTATGATGATTATGATGATTATGCTCATCATGATGATTATGGTGATTATGGTGATTATGCTCATCATGATTATGCTCATCATGATTATGCTCATTATGATGATTATGTTCATTATGATGATTATGCTCATTATGATTATGTTCATTATGATGATTATGCTCATTATGATGATTATGCTCATTATGATGATTATGCTCATTATGATGACTATGATAATTATGATGACTATGATAATTATGATGACTATGATAATTATGACAATTATGATGATTATGATGAATATGATAATTATGACAATTATGATGATTATGATCACTATATTTTTTCTGCTTGGTGTGATTAGCATAAGGTACTAATATATACAAAATATTTTTTATCATTTTAAATGCAACCTCATTTATTATCGCCGTATTATTAACAAAATTAACACATAATTCTAATATGGATTTTATAAAATTCTGTAATAAATCTGAAGCATATAGATTAACATCATAATTATAATATATTTCAAATAACACATTTTCTAAACAAAAATGTGACAAGGTTAATAATGCCGTTTCAGTTATGTTTTTGGATGAACCTTTTTTTAATGTATTTAATAATATATTAATAAAAATTTCATTATATATAAAAAAATGCTTTTTATATAAAATGAAAATATTTATATATGATCTTAAGGCTTTGCATATAAGTACATAAGATGATGAGGTTATATGTATAAATAAACATCTTATTATGTTTGATATAGAATCAAAATTTTTATTTATTAATGAATATCCAAATATTTCCATTAATATATTTAATAAACTAAAGGATAATATATTAATATTTTCCAAATTTTCATGAGACATTTCATTTTCAAATAATTCATTATATAAATTAATATAGTCCTTCTTATTTAATAAATCTAATACAAATTTATTTTTATTATTATTTATTAATATTAAGATGATGGTTAATATATCATGAATAAAATCATCGTCTATATTATTTACATAACTTTTCATAACCACATAAAAAATATTAATTAATATGGATTCACAATTTCCTTTAAATAATAAAGAATATTTCGTATTTTTGTATATTTTAAAAATATAACATATTATTTTTATAATATTATTTTTGTCTACAACTTTTATGGAATTCATTAATATATTATTAAATAATATCATAGTATCATATAAAATAATTTCTTCATAATTCATATTATTGTAATTTATTGGTGCATTCAGTAATGTTTCTATACTAATATTAATAATATTATTTCCTTTGTTTATTAGAAAGGTAAAATTTCCTTCTGCTTCTTCTTTTTCCATATGATACTTTTTATGTAATTTATAATTCTTTGAAAAGAAATGATATTTTTTTTTTTTTCGAACTTTTTCATTTAACATTTTTGTTGAAACTCCATCATGTTTGTTATCAAATTCTTTGGTCCAATGTTTTTCTATGGATTCATTTATGATATCTCTTTTACATAAATTATCACTAATATTACTTTTGACATCATGATCATGATCATTATCATGATCATAATCATCACATAAATAAGATATTTGTTTTCGATTTATATGTTCATTAGTACATTTGTCATTAAAATAAGTACTATTATATTTTAATATATGATCTAACGAATGTAATGCAATTAACTTAATTTTATAAAAGATATTATTATTTCTTATGATGTTTAAAAAGGGAGCAATGTGATATATATCTAACTTATTATTATAATCATGTATATCTATTTCTTCCTTTAAATTGTTACTTAAATTATTTATATTATTATATAATATAAATAAGGCGTCTACAATACTGGAATCTAAATTTTTGTTATATTCATGCTTTTTTATAACTGACAATACATTTATTATTTCATTTTTTATAACAGTAAAAATATTTAACTTCATATATTCATCATTCATACATGATGAACTATTCATAAAGAAATCTTCATAACTTGTGCCAACCTTCTTCTCATCATTATTTAAATCATAAGCTTCATTAAAACTTATGCACTTATCCATCTTCTTATCATAATATTTGTATTCCATTATTCACAAAAAAAATATAATGAAAAGAAAGAAAAAAACATATGTTCATATATTAACAATTATATATATATATATATATATATATATATATATTTATATATTTATATTTTCATGCGTATATAAAATATATATATATATATTTATATTTTTTTTCTTCAATTTACAAGAAATAACATAACGTACTTTATATAAACATTACTTCATACATTTAAACATATAAATATATATATTGAAAATGTATAAATCATTAATATAATACTTTTATATATTTACATACAATTAAAATAAATACATATACATATATATATATATATATATATATATATTTGTTAGGACATAGAACATATGTACATTTTTAAATCTTCATGGGAATTTTATATTTTATAAAAAATGTGAAAAATATAAATAAAATATAAATTGTTATTTTTCAAATAAATATGCCAAATCACAAATCGTTTATATATTTTTATTTTATTTTATTTTTTAAATATCAGATATTTTGCAACATTAAAGTAATGGGAAAGAACAATGAAAAAAAATAAAATAAATAAAATAAAATATTAATAAAAAATGTAATAATTTAAATAATATATTATATTTTATATATATATTATGAAATTTTCAAAAAAAAAAAGTAAATTATTTAAAAATAAATAAAAAAAAATTTATAATAATATATATATATATATATATATATAAATTAAATATGGAAAAAATAAATACATAATATATTATAAAATATGTCAATAATAAATATAAAAATATATTATATATTATTTGAAAAAAATATATAAAAAAAAAAAAAAAAAAAAAAAAGTACCCCTGATTTTTTTATTTTTTTCTGATAAAAAAATATTTTAATATTATTTTATTAATACATACAATACATATATATATTATATAAAATATAATTAAAAAAAAAGTATTTTTATTTTAATGTATCATTTTATAATATATAATACATCATATATATAATATATATATATATATATATATATATATATATATATATATAATAATATATAGATAATTATGTTATAAATCACATATAAATTATATATTTTATAAAATATTCTTTTCATCCCATTATATAAAAATATATATTATAATATAATAAAATATATATAATAAATATAATATATAATAAAGTATGACGATAACATATATTTATATAATACAGTAAATATGACCATATATAATTATCTCTTTTTTGTATTCTTTTTTATTAACACATATATTCAAAAAATATATTAATATATATTGTATATATATTTTTTTTCTTTTTGTTGTTTATATATCTTATTTTTTATTACAACATATATAATAATATATATATAAAATTATCATAAAACCATTACTCTGATATTATTTTATTTTTTATAGAAATAATGTATATTATAATATACCATCTTATATGAATACAAAATAATATACCATTTTTTCTTTTTTTAATTTAATAAAAATAAGGTTAATTTTTGTTAAGTCTTGTTTTGTACCTAAATTGTTTTTTTTCCTAAATATATAATAAAATAATTTATATATATATATATATATATATATATATATATATATATTATTTCAAGTATTCCTCTTACTATTATATTTAAAAATATTCAACTTTTTGTATACATTTTCTTCTAAACATATTTATAAATATTTTTTGTTATTTAATTTTTTTAAGCAAAATGTATTTAGTTCTTAAATAATAATAATATTTAAAGACTCATATATATGAATCATTATGTCATTATCATTTTAATCATAATAACAATTTCATTTCTTCTTTCTAGAAAAGAAAAGAAAAAAAAAAAAAATCAAAAAGTTTTGTTATCATTTTTTATTATAAGGATTGCTTGTAAAACAAAAAGATATATTCAATAACTTCCAGGAATTATTATTATTTTTTTAAGGAACACAACAAAATATATTACAACATAAAGAAAATATATATATATATATATATATATTTATATTTATTTATTTATACATATTAACATTTGTGTATTTTTTATTTTATTTTTTTTTTATTTTTATCCATGTTTTATACAACTTTCCTAAAAGAATGTTACTTCTTTTGAACTTACGTAAATACCCAATTAGAACACCTTTTCAAAAATGTAATTTTAATACTAGTTCTTCAAGCCTGTTATCTAACGAAAAATTAAATAAGATTAAAGAATTTCGAAAGATAACTAATTTGTCAATCGCTATTTGTAAAAACATTTTAAATAAGAACGATTATAATATTGTAAATAGTATAAATTATATTTTTCAAAATTTTAATACGAATTATGAAAAAAAAGATAAAAAATTGACAGAAGGTTTTTATTGCTTTACACAACATGAAAATGTAATAGGCTTAACTGAATTAAATTGTTATAATGATTTAATATCGGAAAATATACATTTTAAGGAATTATTAATTAACTTATGTAGTAATTTAACGCAATATTATATAAATAAAAAGGATATACAAAGGGAAGATCATAAAAAAACACAAAATGACACTTTTTTACATAAAAATGTGATTCATAATTATATGCCTCTATATTATAAATCAAATAACATTATAAATGTTGATAAAAAATTAGAAAACGTAATCGATATAAATATATTTAAAGAAATATACTTTAATAGATCATTTAAACAATTAATTAATTATACCTCTTTTATTTTAAATGACTTTATCTTTTTTAGAAAATTTTTTTTGATATATAATATGGATAAACTTCTATCAAACAGGAAGAACATTCATATAATTAAAAAATACTATTATCATAAAGAAATGAATATTGGAAATTTTACCTTGTGCAAAGGATTCGCATTTACATTTTTATTTATTGAATCTTATAAAAACCTAGATGAATTTACCAAATTAATATTAGAAAAATTATCTTATCTTATATGCATAAATATATTAATATATAAATCTAATCGTTGTTCAAAAGGCCAAAAAAAATTTGATATTCATTCATGTCTAGAAAATAAACTTTGTTATTTATCTAAAAATGACATAAATGATAATAATAATAATTTAAATAAAGAAAATCATGTGCAAAATGAAGAATATGTTAATGATATAATGAAAAAAAAAATAGAATCATTCGAAATATTAAATCAATGTTTTAATGATTCAAATAATAAAAACTTCAAATTTCATAATAATATAACATTTATAGAATTAATTCATTTATTAGAAAACGAATTGCACATTAAAATTTTTCCTAAAATAATATACTCTATGATTAATGAAGATATCGTTATCATATAATTTTTTTTTTTTTTTTTATGTTCATTTTGTAGGGAATACATTATATTTCAATATTGTTATATTATAATTTTTTTTATATAAATATTAATATATTACCTATTAAAATTTTATTTTATTATTTATTTATTTATAATTTTTTTTGTGTGTGTATAACAAATTAAAATATTTATTATATAAAATATATTATCATTAAAATATATGCTTTATATAAAAATTTTAATATAAATATATGAATTTATATATTTAAAGAGCTCCTTAAAAATATCATATATAAAAATAAAAAATGCACATAATATGGTTGAACTTATGAATTAAAATATTTGAAAGAAATAATTAAAATAAGAGAATATATACACATTGAACATTAAAATATAAATAAATGTAAATATATATATATATATATATATATATATATATATATTTTTTTTTCTTTATGTTTCAATTAATATATGTTGAATAATATTTTTTAAAGCAATTATTTTCATCATTTGAAATATTTAACATATTTTTATCTCCATTAATTAATAATGACTTAAAGAAATTATGTTTTTGATTTATTAAAGGATAACTTTCATTATTTGATGTTCTTATTTCTTTTATCTGTTTTTTTTTTTCTTCTTTCAAATACATATTTTCTATATTTAAATTTGTCACATGTTTATTATCAACCCCTTTATATTTGTCTTCATTTAACATATAATTCTTTTCAATTTGATTCTCAAAAATATTATTATTATTATTATTATTATTATTTTCTGATATATAATGATTTATATGATTATAACATTTTCCCGTATTTTCAATTGTTCTATTTAAAAAATTCCTTTCACATGTTATATTTTTATTTTTGTTGATTTCTTTTATATTTATGTTATATATACTTTTTTCCTTTTCATAAGTATTCATATTTGTTACATTTACATTAGTTATTCGATCAATAATTAAACTACTGCAATTGCTATCATACAAACTGTTCTTCTTTTTATTATTATTGTGTAATCGTCCGTTTCGAATAAAATTTTGTCTAAGATTTTTTCTTCGTAATTTTAACAAACACATATCTAGAGAAAAACTTTTATCAAATTTTACCATGTGATCATTTTTATTATATATTTTGTTTATTTCATCATCACTATATGATTTATAATTTTTATGTATATGATTAAATGTTCTATTCATATCATTATTAGATTTATTATTACATATATAATATATATCATTTGCGTAATTATTATCATAATAATTACTATTACTTAGTTCATTTTTTTCATCAAATATATTACTTTTATGAGATGTGTAAGTACTACTTTTATTACATCCTTTCGGTACTTTGAAGATATCACTATATAAATTTTTGGTACCAAAATTATTCAATTCTTTAAAGTCGCAAAAATTTTTTTTTCTTGAATATATGCTTTTTTTTTTATCTACATTATAAGAAAAACCATCTTGGAAGTCTTTATTTAAATAAATCATATTTGATTGAATAATTTTATCATCACCTTTTGTATAATTACTATGATTTTCTTCATAATTTCTCTCGCCATCATTATAATTACTATTATTAACATAATTAATATCGTGTGCATTATTATGTTTCATATATTCGTCTTCCCTATAATTCTCATTCATTGTATCTCTTTTAACCTTTATGTTGTTATCCATATTTTTTATAATCATATTTGTTGAACTTTCCTTAATACTATCATTTCCCACAATATTTATGTACTTTTGTACATTATCATTTTTATATTTATTTAATACTCTTAATTTATGTTTACAAATAGAACATGTATACTTTTCTTTTCTTAAATCTTCTTTATTTGAACAAACAAAAAAAAAATCTTCATGATAATTATCTAATTTAAATAAATATTTATCACAATATAAACAAGATATATAATTATTATTTCTTTCATTTATTGTTTTTAAAGTACGTATTTTTTGTATTATCTCATCTAAATTATCCGTATCCATTATACTACTAGATAAACCATTTAAAAGGGAACCCTCATCATATATACTTTTATTTTCATATATATTAAAAGAGTGACTTAATAGAGAATTAATATAATAATTATCCAAATATTCATTATTATTCTTTATTGAATTTCCACAATTTGTTTTTAATTCATCCTTGTAATTACATTCCCAATTTTCATTATAATGTATATTTTCATTATCAATAAAATTACCCTCTTCATTATTAGTATTAAAACTTGAATCATATCTCTGCGATTCATTTAATTTTTTTTGATTTATATTTCTATTAATATTATATGATAATGCCTTTATGTTGTAATCCTTATTAGTTTCAACATTCAACAATTTATTACTATTCATATTTTCATTCGAAAAATAAAAAGAATTTTTATTTGATTCACATAACTTGAAATTTTCTTTTTTATTTTTTCCTAATATATCCTCTTCCTTTATAAATATTTTACTTTTATTATTTATATTATTATTAATTAATGTATTCATAATAGGTTTAACATAAGAATAATTATTTTTCCCTTCTTTTTTTATAAAATTATAATTGTCTACATGACGTTCATTTTCTGTTTTATTATTATCAGATGTTATATTATTAGAATATAAGAATTTACTATCAATATTTAAATCGGATGATATTTTATTATTATATAAAAATAAATTATCTTCATTTATATTCTTCATAACACATTTATATATTGAATTAGTATTAAAATTATTATTTTGTAATTTTTTATTATTTATTAAATTAGCTTCATTCTTGGTTTCTTCAAATGTTACATTAACATAGTCACGATCATTTACATTTGTTATAATTTTTTTGTTTATATCATTATTAAAAAATAAGTCATCTTTCTTTTTATATGCTGTATTTCTTTTATTTCTTAATTTGTTTATATTATCAAAATTTTTATTTTCTAATATATTTGTATCATCATATGGATACGTTTTTTCCCGAATATTTAAATTATGTATCATATCATTTTTTGTAAAATGTTCGTTAGAATTTTTTTGATTTATAATTTTGGATTTATACTTATTTCTTTGACTATTTATATTTATATGTTCTGATGTTTTGATCATATTATTAGATTTGTTTTTATTGAACATATAATTTTTATTATTAGATATATGGAAGCTTTCACCTCCTCCTACACTACTACATAATGTATTAACAATATTATCATAAGAATTATTAAGTTTGTACATACTCCTAACTTTATCCTTACTATGAAAAGGATTGTAATTACTTTCATATAAATTAAAGAAATATTCTTTTTTCTTTTTATTACCATTTAATCCATTTTTGTTCTTTTCATCTTTTTGTAAATATATTGATGAATAATCGTCACATGTATTGTCCATATTTAAACTATATATATTATTATTTGTATGATATTTATACTTTTCATTATTTATAATATTATTATAGTAATTATTAGAATGTTCACATTTAATAGAATTTGTTATGTATTCCTTATTATTAGATAACATGTTTTTGTTTTCCATATTTATTTTGTTATTTTCTGTGTGTTTTGGTATATCATTTTTTTTTTTTACGTGTACAATACATGGTTTATTATAATTTATTTTCATTTCTTTAATCTTTATGTCATTGTTATTTTCTTCTAATTTAATATCATTTTTTATATCCAATGATTTTATGGAATTATATGAATGATTTAATGTATTTTTTCTCAAAAGATTATTATCATCTTCTTCTTGATACATCGAATTATTATTTAATATGTTGGATGTGAGTAAATCAGAATCATTTTTTTCAAAAATATTTGACTTAATATATTGAGAATTGTTATTCAAATGAATATTATTATTATTATTATTATTATTATGTACATGCATATATACATTTTTATCATCCTCTTGCCTATACAATACATTTTTCATATTTCCATATATGATGTCAATGTTTTTTTCTTTTTTCATATTATCTATTGATGGAAAATATACCATATTTTTTTCTTCCTTATTCATTAAATCGTTAAATTTATTAATAGTTGTATTATGTACATACTTCAAATTATTATCACATAATTTACTATTTAAGAAATTATCCTTATCTGATATTGGTATCATAATACTCTCAGGTGTACATTTATATTTCATACGAATTAAATTCCTCTCCTCCCTATTATTCTCCAACATTTTATAAAAATATTTATTATACTTAAAAAGAAATATATACTTTTTTCTTTTAGGATTAATTTTATTATTACAATTTAAATGCCTTTTTATATAATAGTTTCTTTTTATTATAGGAAACGAATATGTGAAATTCTTTCTTCTTATATTATTTAATACTATATATCTAATATCAACATTGTGACACATCATATCTACACTTTTTAAATTGATTATGTAATATATAGAGGAGTTTTTTTTATATAAATAATCAAAATTATTTTGTATATATATTGTATATAAATGAGATGACTTGAAATATTTATTTTTTCTAACCTTAATATATTTATTTGTTTTCTTCTTTTTATTAAGAGAATCATTCTTCTCCTTTTGTATGTCTCTTATTGTATTTGCTAATATTAATGAATTAAAATTAAATACAGATATAAAAGGATCCTTACTTCTAAAATTTATTTCTTCAATTTTATTCTGATTTAATTGTGATGAGTTTATAGTATTTATAAAATCATTATTATAATTATTATTATTACACAAAAAATTATTTTCTTTACATAGATTTTTTTTATTCTCATCTTTATTACAATTCGTTTCCTTTTTTTCAAATATATTCTTTGTCTTTTCCATATTATATTCATCATTAATATTATCTACCTTACCATTATGATTATAATTATCATTTATATTTAGAATCCTTTCAATTTCTTTTATTCTCTTTTCAGTTTGATTACATATAAATAAGAAATTTATTGGATCCTTATAAAAATTAATTAGATCATTTTTATTACTTTCTATGATATTTTTTTTCATGTTCTTTTCGTTTTCTGAATTTCTATTCATATCAAATAAATTATTGTGTGTATTATTATCTGACATTTTATTACATTTTAAAGTCTTTATTAATTCATCAAATAAACTTTGATTCTTTTCAAAAATGCTATTACTGTAATATTCATTTTTTGATATATTATTGTTATGGTTCTCTGACATATTTTTCGAATTTTCTTCTATTACATTTCTTAATTCTTTTAAATAATTACATTCTTCTAATAAAAGAAATTTTACTTTATCCTTATACATATTATAGAACGATAATACATCCTTATATATTTTATCATTATTAGAGCAAGGCATATTCTTATTTTCGAGATCAGTGTAACTATTTAAACAATTATTTGTATAATTATTTGTATAATTATTTGTATAATTATTTGAAAGTGTTCCATCTTTTTTTTCATCTTGCTGAGAATATATTGTATACGATATATCTGATTGACTTTTAATATTATCCTTTTGTATATTATTTTGTTCTTCGATATCTATATTCGTACACACAATCATATTTCCATTATTATCATTTAAATTCTTATTATTTTCATTATTCATTTTTAAAAAAGAATCATTAAATGATTTCATCATGTTGTTTATATCTTCAATATTTTCCTCATTATTCAATAAATTAATTGATATATTGTTATTTAACATATGAGTATCATTCATATCATTTGTATCAGAGTTATGCAAGTTTCCCTTAATATCAGAATTTGAACATATATTTTGTTCTTTATTATTTATTATATCGATATGCGTAACTTCTTCTCTGCTTGTGTTTGCGTTATCAATATGTATTTCTTCATCAGGTATATAACCATTATTATCATTTGATGATATATTATGAGATGTTAACATTATGTCTTCCCTTTTATCACTACATTCTGTGCTGTTCATATATATATCATTATCGATTATCCAATTTACCTCATTTTTATTAAGTTTACTGGGAGATTTATTATTTATATAATATTTTATATTCTTATTAAAATGATCATTGATTATACTATTACTTAATTTTACATTTTTTTCATGTATCCATTTTTTAAACATATGTATACATTTGCGTCTATCCCCCTTTTGCTCTATAATACTCTTTACGTGTATGAATTTTCTTTTTCTTTTTCTTTTTTTCAAAACTAGATATTGATATTTATGAACATACAAATTTATATCTTCTGATTTACACAATATATCTTGTTTAAATGAAGGATTAATATTTTTATTTTTTTTATTTTCCTTTATATTATTAATTTGATTTTTTATTAATAATGAATTAGGTATATAACTATTTTTATATTTAAAAATATAAGCACTGTTACTCTTTAAACTTTTGACTGATTCATTTGACGTTGTAATATTTAAATAATGTTCACCTGAATTATTATATTTGTTAATTACATTATCACATATATATTCTTGCTTTTTTCTTAGAATATTTTTCTTCTTTATATGTTTGAAATTTTTAAAAGTAGTACACATTTTTTTATAATCTATAACATTGTCTCCATTATTTTTTACATCACATATGTTGCTCATACTTTTACATTTCTTTTTATGTTTTTTTTTATTGTTATATGACTTTACAAAACTTTCATTTATATTATTATTATTATTATTTATAATTATTTTCTTACAATTTTCAATATTACCTCTTTTTTCGATAACAAAATTATGTAGTACATCTTTTCCTTTTTTATTGTATTCCTTTTTTTTTTTTTTTTTATCACAATCTGTAGTATAATTTTTTTTATTCCATATATGATATAAAGGTTTTATATTATTATCTATATATTTTATGTTTTTCGTTTCTTTTTTATTCATATCATTATAATATACATATTTCTTTCTTTTGACGTCTTCATGATAATTTGTAAAATTATGC
>NC_033659.1:1687154-1695257 GCF_001601855.1 Plasmodium reichenowi | reverse complement strand
TGTATTTTCATTCTTTTTCATATCTATTATAGGTAATTCGTTGATTGTTTTGGTCTCTTGTAAATTAGTATTCTCATTTTGCTCCTGATTTTCTTGTTCATCTACCTGTTCTTTTTTCTCTTCTACTTCTTCTTTTTTTTTTTCTTCTTTTTTTTCTTCTACCTCTTTTTTTTTGTCCTCTATTATTCCATCTTTTTTGTTTTTTCTATCTTGAATATCTTTTTGTAACTGTTCGATGAGTTTATGTTGTTTATCGATCATGTACTTCATTTTATTATCAAGGAAAAGGTGGGTATCCTTTATTCGACGTTCATTTGACATTTCTTCTGTATCACCCGGCATATCCTTTTCGATAAGTGCACGATCATCACGATCTCTAATTTGTTTAATAGAAGATTCTGATAATAAAGAATTTAGAATAACATCTGAGTATAAAGTATGATCTCCATTTTTTCTTTGATCCTTTGTACATGGAGGTAAATCTTTGCATTCTTCATATGATTCTACAATATCGTTATATTTCGTATAAGGCGCGAATTTATACCCTTTGTCACATATACCCCTACATTCGTATATAGAATTCTTACAATTTACACGAAAATCTTCTTTTATTGACATGCTATAATCAAAAACATTCCTACATGAAGGATCATAATGGGAACGAAAACTAGTAGACTCTGTGTTTGTTATTTTAAGAGGAATTATTCTTTGTCTTCTTTCAAATTCACATGGACCTGACCATTCTGACCACTCATTATAACTCTTACAAGTTGCACCATGTAATAATTGATAACAGAATTTTTTAACACCAAAAAGATCATTAGAACGATATGATTCACTTACAAAATGAGCTATGGGATACTGTACTTCCATATTATATCCACTTTCTGAAATATTAAGTATTATGTTTTTAGAATGGATACTATCATCAGAAAAAAAATATATACCAACATCTTTACTTCTAATTTCTTTAATATACCTATTTAAATCTTCATGATATTCAGATAAATCATCTGAAGTAAATTTTTTTACAATAATGATAATATTTTTTGTTTTTTTTATATTTTTATTTCCTATTATATATTTTTCATAATATTCTTTTAAGGATTCATATAAATTGGTTTTCCTAGCACTATGTTTTATATGTTTTTTAAAGGCTGATTGCAGTTGTTCATAATAAGATGCCCCTTGTATGTTTTCAATTTTTTTTATATTTTTATATACTAGTTTCTTATCATATATAGAAACAGAAAAATAATTCTCTTTACTGTATCTCATATAAGATGTACCTCCTAAAATTAATAGTAGCATTTTGTTTAAAAAGAATTTACTATCAATTTCTTCAGCACTAATAAGAAAATGTAAGTTCATTCCTTTACAGAAATCATCACTAAATGTTATGGAAGAATCTAATTCTATAAAAAAAAATAATAATAATAATAAATAAATAAATAAATAAATAAATAAATAAAAAGAAATATATTAAAAGAGCTAAACTGATGTGAAGGTCTATATATATATATATATATATATATTGTAGAATGATGGGAATATGTGAATAAATATTACACCCTTAATATTATTCCTTTTTTATTTCATCTTACGTAAAAATCCATTTCCCAAACTTGAAGTTAAACTGAGCATAAAAAAATTAAGGATTATGAAAATAGAAAAAAAATTCATTCTGTAGCATTAAAAAAAAAAAAAAATTGTAATATGTATTTATATATATATAAAAAAAAAAAAAAAAATTAGAGTACTCAAATTCTTTTTATAGATCTATAATCAACTTATATTAGATTCATAATATATAAATTGGATTATATTCCATATTCTTATAAAAACTAACACTATGAAAATTAATTCTCATTTTTCTTATATCACTTATATTATTCTCTTTAAAATATAACTTTCATATATTTTTTTTTTAATTAATAATATATTAATTATTAATTTTTCTTTTTTATAGTATATTAACACACATCTATTTATAATATATTAAAAATTCTAGAACAATTCTTATGTAATATTTTATGTAACATAAGGAAAATTGTGCATTAGTCAATATAACTAAAAACCTGAACAATATAAAAATAAATGTATTTTTATATTTAAAATAAAATAAAATAAAAATAAAAAAGCATGTAAATAGCTATTTTTCAATTTAAAAAAAAAAATTAGACAATAATAAATAATAAGTATATAGATACAATAAAAATTTTAATTGAATATCTATTTTAGATAGGAGAATATTACATTATGAATATATATATATATATATATATATTTTTTTTTTCCATTTTTCTTCTTTTCTTTTCCCTTGTTCCTTTATATCCATAGCTTGTGATTTGATGTAAAATAAAATGTTATTTTTCATGAACACCCAAATTGTATATTGTTCTTTATAGAGTTATTTACCATAATCACAAAAAGAAAACTGCATGCACAAAGGGAAAATAAAAGACAACATACTAAAAGAAAGAATGAAACAAACAAACAAACAAACAAGCAAACAAATAAACAGAATGAACGAATTTGTTTTATTTTTTTCATTTTTTATTTGAGCTTTTCATTTATTATAATAATAATTTTTTATTTTGTTATACCTTTTATTTTTGAGCTTTATTTTATAAAAAAAAAAAGCTATTTCAATATTGGTTTTATTAAAAAAAAAAAGAAAAAAAAAAAATATATAAGAATAAAATTATTCATAGATTTATTTTATTTTATTATTTTTTCCTTTTCTCAAAAATTGAATCTAACCTTCCCAGAAAGAATAAAAAAGAAGATTTATAAATAAAGTTACCATATTTTTTTTTTATTTACATTCATATGGTATATAAATATAAGTATAAAATAAAAATGAACCTTAAGAACACTTTTAATATGGAATATACATATATAAACGTTTTTTATACATAAATAAATAGATACCCCTCTATTTATTAATATGTTATTATTTTTTACAAATAAAAATATTGTCAATATACCTAATTGTATAACTCTTATATAATTTTAAAGTAGTAATATAAAATGTTGGCTCCAAAGGTAAAAAAATAAATATAATTATATCATAAAATTAACCTTCTATTCAACTTATATTTATTTATAATTAAAGAACAATCAAGTACTTGATAGGTTAAGAAAAATATTCCTATTCATTATTATTATTATTATTTTTATATATTTTTATTTTTATAAGTCTTACGTTATGAAATTTCGTAATATATATATATATATATACATATTTTTTTTGTATATTTATAATATGATTAACTTGCAAGGAATAATCTTTTACACTTAATTTTGTACACACTACAAAGATTAACAATAAGTGTGATAATATAACTTTCTCTCTTTTTTTTTTAATTTAATATTTGAATATAAATAGTCATAGATTCTCATAATTAAATAAACTAAATAGGTTCTACAAAATATTTATTAATATAAAAAAGAAAAAAACAAAAAAAACAATAAGCTCACATAAACTATCATATTACATTTCGTTAAATGAATACATAAAGTGTATGAATTAATAATAAAAGCATATATATAAATATATATATATATATATAATATATAATATATTATAATAATATTTTGTTAAGGAAATAAAAATTCTTTTCACCATTTTAATAGATCTCATGAAATATTAATAAAAAAATATAATAGTTTTTTACATCCACTTATTTATTATTATCTTATATAGATTGTAAGTATAATATATATGTAATAATTTAGATAAGTGAAAATTATAATATATATATATATATTTAATTTACCGAGTTTATATTAAAACATACAACTTAAATTTAACACTCTCCTATTTTTAATTAAAAAATAAAACAAATGAATAAATATATAATAATAATAGAGGTTGTTAGTTTATTATTATTTATTTATTCTTATTATTATTTTTTAATTTATTTTATAAGTACTATATAAATGTATATATATATATATATATTTATGTATGGTGTATAAATAAATCTGTTCTTTTCTTTTTACATCTGATTTTATATTATTATTTATAACTGTAAATTATATATAAATATAAATTTTTTAATTATACATATATATTTATATCAATTATATATTATCAATTAAACTGTAAATAACTGATTTATTGTTTTATGTATCAAATATATATAAACTTAAAATAATAATTATAAAGAAAAAGGAAACATATATTGATTTATATATATTTTTTATTTTCTTAAAATATTTGATGGTTATTAAAAAAACATGCATGGAAGAAGAGCAAATCGAGCGCACGAAGAAGAACAAGCAAGGGTACAAAAGGTAAAGGAATTAATTCCTTTGGTTAATAATTTAATTAAAAAAAAGAAAACGAATAGTTATGATAAAGAATATATTGACAGAACGTCGCTTATATTAATGAAATGTCCTTATCTACAAACGTTGTGGAATTATAGAAGGGAATATTTTGAATATATTAAACCAGAATATTTAAAAGGCAAGAAGGAAATTGAAGGTATTACCTAAATAATTATATATATATATATATATATATATATGTATGTACTTTTTTTTTTTTTTTTTTTTTTTTTTTTATTGTGTATACCTTCTTATCCTATGATCATATAGCTTTTATTTTTTATACGTTATGTTATATAATTTTTATTCTTTTATGATTTCCTTTTATTGTAACAGATGAGAAATGTGATATGACGAAAACGTCGGAGGAATTAAAAAAAATATTGAAAGATGAAAATAACATGGTGGAAGATATATTGAACACATTTAATAAGTGTAATGAATTATGGTTTCATAAATTATGGATTATAAAATATGGCTTAAAAGACAATTTAATAGATATGAAAGATTTGTTAAATGAATTAGAATATTGTAAAAGGTCCTTTTATAAGGATGATAGAAATTATCATTGTTGGAATTATAGATCTTATATAATATCTTGTATTCATATTGTACATACAAAATTAAATAATATGAATAAAGAAAATAATGAAAAGGAAAAGAAAATAAATGAAACAAATCAAACACATCAAACACATCAAACAATTCAATCAAATCAATCAAATCAATCAAATCAAACAATTCAATCAAATCAATCAAATCAAACAATTCAATCAAATCAATCAAATCAATCAAATCAATCAAATCAATCAAATCAATCAAATCAATCAAATCAATCAAATGGATGTTTTAATTTTGATGTATATGAAACTAATTATAAGTTATCTAAAATGTTAATTGAAAATAATTTTTCAAATTTTTCAGCATGGTTTTTAAAATATTCCTTAAAAAAATCCATAATAGATACTAATAATGAATTAAATTTAATAAAGAATGCTATTTTTACTGATCCCTTTGATCAAAGCTTATGGGAATTTTATAAATGGTTTCTTTTTCAAAATGGAAATGATAAAGAAGAAATTCTGTTCATTCTTTTAAATAATAATACTATATACCTATTTTTTCAAAATTTAATTAACCTAAATATAACGAAATGTATATGTTATGATAATAACAATAAGGAAATAAAGGGTTCATGGGATAAACATATTATAAAAATAAATAATAGTAATAATATTAATGATAGTAATAATAAGGAATCTTTTGTATTTTCATTTACATTGGATAAAAATGATTTACTTTTAGGTAATATCCCATATATTAAATTTGTCTTATATTATTATAAATATAATATATATGTACCACACCAAATACATTATGAACAAAATATATTAAAAGATATATACAGATTATATAATAATTCTTCTAAAGAAAATAACAAATATGAACATTCTATAATTTACCAAATTGATATAACAAAAATTTCAAAATGCCACCTTTTTAATATACTATTAGATATCAATCAATATAATAGAAAAGGCATGTACGAATTCTCAAATAATATAGATGATAATAATGACCAAAACAAAATATATTATAATTTTTATAAATATATAAATTCTTCAAATATTCTGTTAAATATAAGTACCAATATGGACTTACATTTATTAAATTTAGAGCTTGAACAAATTAATGAATTATTGCTTTTAGAAAATGACTGCAAATTTGCTCTATACACAAAGTGAGGAAATAATATAATATATATATATATATATATATATATATAATTATTTATTTATTTATTTATATTATTCTACTTTATTTGAAATAATATTATTCTTGCAGGTTTGAAATATTGAAAAGGATTGAACATTTTGAAGAGGCATTAAAAGTACTAGATTATTTGAAACAAGTTGATTTTCTTAGATTAGAATATTATAAAGATCAAGAAACTGAGATTCTAATAAAGTAAGATATGTATTTTATTTTTTATTTTTTAGTGAATCCATCCAAAGACAAATATCACTTTTTTGTAATACTAACCATATTAATATATATATAATTGTGTATATTTATATTCTTATGCAGGAAACGTATCCATGATTATTACGAGACTTCTGAAAAGGGTTAAAAATATATATATATATATATATATATATAATTTAGATAGACCAATATAAATTTATATACATATTTATGTGTTAATTATATTTTTCCTTTTATTTTATAATAGGGAACAATAATGAAATGCTGGATTTAACTCACATGAATATTAAGAGTATTATATACCCCCTTATGATCGAAGCCTTCTTTATAACAAAAATTGATTTATCAAATAATTCCATATCGGAAGGGTAAATATATAAATAAATACATACATAAATGAATCTATAAATAAATAAATAAATATATATATATATATATATATATGTATAATATATAAGAAGTATAATATTAACTTTATTTATCTTATATATCTTTACCTTTACAAATCATACCAGGTACAGCGGTAAAGGGACATTAAATTTTTTGTATAATTTGAGGGAACTGTGTTTGAATAATAATAAGTTGAAAAATTTTATTTTTCTTATGAAAAATTTATATAATCTGAAATTATTGGAAAAGTTATTTATAAAACGAAAATAAAATATTTACATATTAAATGTGTTATATATATATATATATATATATATATATATATATATATATGTATATAAATTTTTTTTTTTAATTTAATAAATTTATAGACTTGATGTAAGTAATAACCATTTAGTGGACATGGAACAAGACTTGGATCAGTATGAATTTGTAATTTTACCTTCATTAAAGTAAAAAGAAAAAAAAAAAAATTGTTATTGTAGCAAATAGATACATATAATTAATATATATATATATATATAAATGTACATATTTCTAATTTTTTTTTTTTTTTTTTTCTTTTAAGGTATATAAATATCAGTAACACAAACATTGCTCTATTATTAAACGAAAAGTATAAACACAAAAATATCCTGAACACCTATAATATTATTAGACATAACAATACTGTTGTGTTATCAAAATTATAATAGCACATATACGTTTATAATATATATTATATAATAATTAAAGAAACGTATTAATTATAAAATAAGTTTCATTTAAATTTTTATTGTATTGTAATATTTTTTTTTTTTTTTTTTTTTTTGTTGTTTGTTTTTTTTCAAAATGATGAACTTTTTTTTATTTTTAAGTGTATTATATTAAGTTATAAATATAAAAAAATAAAAATTTATAATTAAAAAAAAATATATATATACATATATATTTATGTACGTTAAAAAATATGTAAACAAAATGTACTTCACATTATATATATATATATAATTTTTTCTTTTTTTATAAATGAATCACTAAAAAATGAACAAACTGTAAACAAATAAATGCAACATCAATTATTTAATCGTCTTATTAAAATAAAAAAAAAATACATATGCATATATATATATATATATATATATATAGAACTATATTCATATGAATATTTTAATTATGAAAATAGCTTGAAAAATATATGGATATACGGACTTTTTTTAACATAAACACAAATTGGTATAATCGTAATAAAAATATTTAATTAGACAAATGAATATAATATATAAATATGTATATTTTTATATATAGGTATATATAGTTATTTATTTTATTTTTTCCCCATATGTATTTGTGAAAAATAAATGTATATATATTATATATATATGTATATTTTTTTTTTTTTTTTTTTTT
>NC_033659.1:1669156-1686871 GCF_001601855.1 Plasmodium reichenowi | reverse complement strand
ATTTAAAAAATAAAAAAAAAATAAAAAAAATTTAATTTTTATATTAAAATATAAAATTTTTTTATTTTTTTTTTTTCTTTTTTTTTTTTTTTAAAAAAAAATTTTTTTTTTTTTTTTTTTTTTTTATTTTTTTTTTTTTTTTTTTTTTTTTTTTTTTTTTTTTTTGATAAGGAAAAGTAATAAGTACATTATTCTCATTTAATATAAATGAGAACGACTTTTTATATTAATTAATATTTATTTTTTCTAAGCTGTACTGTTTTTCAATATTAGTATTAGTATTATACATATAAATAAGATTAATGTCATCATCTGAGAAAAATAGGTCATCTAAAATATTATTATTATTGGACACATTAACATTATTATTCATATTATGATTATCATTGTTATTAATATTAGTATGTGCAACATCATCGATCTTATTATTATTTATATGATTATTCATATTATTAATATGATTCTTATCATTCGTCTTATGATCCTCTTGATGATTTATATTTTTACTAATTGTCTTATCTAGGCACTTTAATTTTTCATTTGTCTCTACTTTTCCATTTGGATCATTCTCATATTTTAAAAATAATTCATTATAGAATGGATAAAATTTATATAGTTTACCATTTTTTTTATTAAGCACTTTATTTCTTTTAATAACAAAATTATTATTGAACTTTAATTTATAGAAATGGTTCTTATGTCGTATTGTGAATATATTCATTCTTAATAATATTTTTTCATTATTTATAATTTTTTTTTTAATACAACATTTGCAACTCTTATCCTTTTTCTTATCGTTCATAATCAAATATTTAAAGTTTATTTTTTTATTATTAAATGGATATTTTCTATTTTTCTTAATCCATTTGTTCATATTTCTATATATTCTCTTCACATTCAATTTGCTATTTTTGTTGGAAATACTATGCAAATTATCATTACTATTATTAATAGCACTTTGTATATTATCATTTTTTGTTTCTATATATTCTTTTGTATCATTTTTAATATTATTTACTGCATGTGATTTTTTATAACTTTCTAATATATTATATGTAGTACCTTCTAAAATATATTCCTTTCCGTTTAACATAGAGCTATTCGGTGCCTCTTCACCTATCTTTTCATTTTTTTTTATTTCTTTATTTTTCTCTTCATCATTTATATTATAGTCACAACTATTATCTTGGCTCATCAAAGGAACAGCAATATATAAAAACTTTTGATTATTTGAAAAATATACACTTTCTTTTTTTTCTTTGTCAAGTTCATATTTAAGAAGTTGTAAAATGCATTTTAAATTATTACTACATGTTTTATATGTGTTTGTAAAATACTCAAGTAAAAAATAAATATTATTTAAATCATCAAAATACTTTTTGTTCATATAATTCATTGATTTCTTTTTATAATGATTACGAACATTTGATACAAAATTCTCATGATATTTATTGATATTATTATTTAAATGATTTATATTTTCCTTATCATAGTTTACAATACTTTCAATATGTTTTATATCATTACTTAATATTATATCATTTAGCAATATTGTATTATTTTCTGTGTCCAAATTTCTTTTATTGGTTATATAGTTAACACAATTATTTTGCTCCATCTTATTTTTCATAATAAGCAAATTTCTTTCTTCATCGTTATTACAATTGTATATATTTGAACCATTATTTATTTTTTTTTTTTCGAGCTCTATTTTATGATCATTTTTTTTTTCCAAATTATTATTACATGTAATTCTTTGTACATATTCCTTTAAATTAGATTCATACATATCATTGTAATAACATGAATTATTTACATCATCTTGGTTTTCAACTTTAATATTATTCGAATATATATTATTTTGATCCTCATTATATTTCCCCATATTGATATTTTTTTCATTAGGAGACGCCTCAAGAAGTGTACTATTATGTATATTTTTTTTATCACTTGAATATGAATTAAAATTATTTATATGATCACTATTATTTATATTATCATTATTATTATATATGTTATTTTTGTTTATATACATATCTTGAGTATTATCATTTTTACTAAAAGATTCCATATCAACATGGCATTTATCCTGTTTCATTTCAACATGATCTTTTTCTATATAATAATTATTTGCATTCAATATACTATTGGATTCATTTAAGTTTTTATTATAATATATAGAAACTCCAGTTTTTTTATTCCATTTTATTATATATTCCTTATCCTCTTTTCCTTTAGTTGTAATAATATTATCACTTCTCCATTTCCTTTGTGTATTTAATTTATTTTTAACATATATAACTGCTTCTTGTTTTTCATATGTAGTATTATTACTAATATCTTCATTGTTAACTTTATAACTACTTCTTTTTACATTTTCTAAAGCCTTACAAATATCTCTGTTTATATATGATTTGATATTCCCTACATTTTGGATATTTTTAAGTAAACAATTTTTATTTAACTTTTTAACTTGTTTAATTATCAGTTCGTCTTTTTTAATTTTGATTAAACTAACATCTTCATTTTTTTTCTTCTTAGTTTTCTTATTAGATAAATTAATATTACTATTAAGAATAGTTTTTATTTCTACTTTTTTATCACAACGTTTGGTAGATATAAACTCTTGATTTTGTAAGATGTCACGTTTACATTCACATTCCTTTTTATTATACATAGAAGAATTTTCATTTAATAAATTAGATATGGTACATATCCTAGAAGAATTATTATTTAAATCATTTAATTTCATGGGTATGTCTACAACCTTACTATCATTTTTATAAACATTTTTTTTTAAATTATACAATTTACATTTCATTATGGTACCAATACTTTTGTTATATTTGCCATCATCTTGTTCAACTTTTTTCAGTTTTAAATTATGTGTATGGATACATATATTATTATTTTTCCCTCCTAGTCCATTTTTATAATTTATTAATTTATTTGAGGGGTTTAATATTATATTCCCTTCATTCATATTGTACACTTTTCTTTTCATGTCTTTTTTTTCATTTAAGTAAATTGGCATATTACTATTATTTTGATATATAAAATTATTGTTATTATTATTACTGATATTATTGATATTATTGATATTGACATTATTGATATTATTATTATTATTATTATTATTATTGATATTATTAATATTATTGATATTGTTAATATTATTGATATTGTTAATATTATTTATATTATTATTATTATGATATATAAAATTACTCTTATTCATGCAATTGTTATTTTTCTCTTCATTTATATCAAAAATGATTCCTTTTTGATTATTCTCTAATATTCGATGTTGCTTAATGTAATCAATTTTAATAAAATTATCCTTGGTAATATATTTAGTGGTATTATTTTTTATGTTCCTCTTAAATAATTTAATATTATTTTGTTCCAAGTTTTTTCTACAATTATTACCGTTATATATCAAATTTTCCATAAGATTAAATTTGTTCATTTTTTGATTTCCTTCCATAATTTTCTTTTTTGTACTACCATCATCTTGTTTATTTATCTGTTCATTATTATCAATTGATAAAGTTTCATTTTTTATATTTTTCTTTATCATATTATTATTTATATTATTATTTTTTAATAGTTTAGTGTTTGTTATATTTGTTTGATTCGTTTTTTTAACCATATCACCAACCACATTTACATCCATTTTTAAAATATTTTTGGGTTCTACTATTTTATTAAGTAGATATGTTTTTTCTATTTTTTTATCATGATTATTATTTTTAATAACAATATTGCCATTAGTTTGAACCATTTCATGGTGAAGGGAATTGTTTTTATAATCATAAATGCTTTTATTGTTACCTTGATTAAGATTAAAAGAACTATCTTCACGTTTGGGATTTATGTTTTCATATATATTATCAAAAAAAACATTGGAACAATTCACATTACAATTATCATTATTAATATTATTATTATTATTATTATTGTTATTAATATTACTAATATTAATACTTTTATTCGTTATAATATTCTGTTCACTTAAAATTTTATTATTCTTATTCTGTTTATTTGGTGAACATTTAGAGAAATCATCAAAATTCTTGACATTAGTAATAAGAGTATTTAAATTTTTATTATTAATATTATGACAATGACAATACATTTTGGTACCTTCATACATACAACTTATACAACCAATTAAAGAATTTCTGCAGATTTCATTTTGAGAATTATTTTCTTCGATATTTTGTTCCTTCTTGAAACATTTTAGCTTTTTATTATTTTTAATTTTATATGATTTATTATTATATCCTTTATCCCTACAATTACTTTTGGATTTTTTTTTCTTATTCTTACAAAGGGATTTGTACGATTCACATGAAGAAACATTCATTGAATGGGAAGAAATATATTTACTTGATGAGCCATCTTCATCAAAATCTTTTAAACAGTCATTATTCTTTATATCATTTCTTTTAACATTATTAGGATAATCGCTCTTAATATTCATATAGTATTCTTTCCTTTCACTGGTATTTATTTTATCATCATTATTTATATTACCTACCTTTGAATTGTTCAATCCTTTATAATTTATTTCATACTTCCTTTTCTTCAAATCAACTTCACATTTTTCATTCTTATAATGATTATTATTATTATTATTATTGTCAATATTATTAATATTATTATGATTATCATCATTTTCCTTCATTTTCATTTTATTTGTAGCATTATTCTTAAAATCATTTTCATAAAAACTATTTTGATTCATATTGTGCACACTTTGTTCTTCTGATAGTGTTTTAAAAATATCCTTACCTTTCTTTTCCATCATAGACATTTGTTTAATATATACTTTTTCGTTATGTTTTTCAAAAGAATTATTATTTATATTATTAAGTAAAATATTATTTTTATTTATATTTCCTAAATTAGTTGCACTCATATGTTCCTGTTTTACATAATGGTGAATGCTAAATGGATTTCTTTCGCTGATTTTTTTTTGTAAACATTTTTTAATATCAGCAGCATTATTATTATTATTATTATTATTACTATGAATATTAATACTACTTTTATTATTATTGTTATTATGAATATTTTTATCATTTATATTATCATTAATAAATTTTTTGTCGTCGTTATCTTTTGAATGTTCGTTCATCTTATTTAGATATATATTATTTTGTTTGTTATTTTCGTTCTGTTCATATATTTTTAATGTTTCAAAGGAATTCATCATAGATTTATATTCATTATTTTCTTTCAGATGTATAACATTTTCATTTCCATTATTAAACCTATTTAAATTATTTATTGTATTGATTTGTTTTTTCATTATGTCATTATTTTCATATATATAACCCTTTAAATTTGGAGAAGTATCATATGAACCCTTTATCATGTAATTTTTTTTCATATTCACATTTGAATCAATTTCTGTAGAGTCATATTTTAATCCCTTATTATCATAAGAATATTTATTCAATCTTTTATTTCTTAAAAAATTTATTATCCCAGTATTTGCATTGTTATTTTTATTTTTGTTGGATTTATTAAAAAGGCTGTATATATTAAGTTTATGTGTGCTTTCTTTTTCTTCATGAGGATAATTGAGTAATAAATTATTAGACTCACTTTTTTCTTCTTCAAAATCTAAGTTGTACATTCTATTCTCCAATTCTTCTTCGTTAGTTATAGCAAGTGAATTAATATCATTATTAATAATATTATAATTATTAGGATTATTATTGTGAATATGATGACTGCTATTAAGAATATGATGACTATTATTATGAATATGATGACTATTATTATGAATATTATTATTATTAATATTGTTGTTGATGTTGATGTTGTTTTGGTTTGGGTTTCCTCTCATAATTTCACTCTGAAATTTTATATTATCGCAACTTTTATTCATACATACATTTTTATCATAAAGCGAATATTCCTTTTTCATATCACTATTATGAATCATAAGTTTGTCGTTATCTATATTATCATCGTATAAATAATAATCGTTATTATATATATAATTCTTATCTATCAACACTTTTTTTTTTTCCTTTTTCGTTTCACTATTATAATTATATCTTTCTAATAATGAATCACAATTATAATTCATATTATCTTCTATTCCTTTATTTGTATTTTTAACTATATTATTATAATGTTTATTCATCATATTAATAAGTCCACAATCATTATAATTCATATTATAATCTTTTATAAACTCACTTCTAAAGAATTTATTATCTTCCTTATTCATTCCTAATAATGTATTCTTATCCTCCCCATGTTTTTCTGAATATACACATTTCTTACCACTTCTTAAATCATCTATCCTCCCGTTATAACTTAATAAATTTTCATCAACTCTTTTATTTATAGAACCATAACAAAAATAATTATTAATGTGGCTATTACTCTTATGATAATAATTATTATTATTTTTACCCTCAAATGTAATATTATCACATGTTATATACTTATTAACCTTTATATGATTATTATTTGCTTTTATATCACAAAGATCTACATACTTGTTTTCGTCTCTATTTTTTTTCATTATATTTTCTATACTATATTGCACTGCATTGTTATTCTGCATATTCTTATATTTCTTACATTTATTTTCTTATTTTCTTTTTTTTTCTTAAAATAATTTACTCTTTAATTATTGTACATCAAAAAAAAAAAAAAAAAAATAAAATAATAAAATAAAATAAAAAAATAAGAAAATAAGTAAAAAATTTATATGAAATAAATTATACAACTTATATGGAAATTCACTAATCTTAAAAAAAAAAAAAAAAAAAAAAATATAAGGAAAATTTAAAAAAAGGTTATACACGTAAAATATATATATATAATATATATAATGTGTATATATGAATTATATAAATGTAATAATATAAATATCATACATATATATATATATATATATATTATATATATTTTTTATTTTATAAAAAGGGGAAAAAATAAAAATATTTTAATTTAATAAAAAAATAAAAATAAAAAAATATAATATAATATAAAATAAAATATGATATAATATAATATAATTTATTTTTATTTCTTTAACCTTCAAATATATATAAATATAAAATATATATTATATACATATATATGTAACATTTTTTTTTTTTTTTTTTTTTTTCTGTTTTCCAAATTGTAAATATAAATATTGTTATACATCGTTATGTTCCACTTAATCAAATGTTTATCATAAAAAAAAGAAAAAATTAATCTAGCAATAAATTCATGAAAATATACATATATATATATAATATGTTTCATATATGTAAAAATATAATCAATCTGGAAATGCACAAAATATTCATATCTTTGTGCCGTATTGGAAAATTATTTTCCGTTCATTTATATATATTATTAGAACATATTGTATATTATATATTTGTATTCATAAATAGATATAATATGTATATATATATATATATATATATATATATAGATATAGATATATAATAATTTTTTTTTTTTTTTTAAATTATAATAATATATATAAATATATAGCTACTATATTTTATATATCATAATTTTCTTAAATTTGAAAAAACAAAAAAAATGGATATATATATTTAAGGTCCTCATAAAAGAATTATATATTATATATAAATTAAAAATAACGTTAATAAAAAAAACTAAAATAAAATTCCACTTTTTCAATAAAGTTCTATATAATATAATTTTGTAGTTGTTTTTCTTAAATGGGATAAAGAAGCATTTATGAACATATAAGAAATTAACAACTTTGGAAATAGAAAAGAAAAGGGGGAAATAATTAATTTACATAAACAATAAATATATGAATCTTTTTATTATATATGTTCATTTTTTTAACTCTTTTTTTCTTTTATACAAATTTATTAATCCTTATTGCCATAAAAGTAAAAAATAAAACATTTAATATATTTATGTATATATTTTTGAACAAAAAAAAAAAAAAGAAAAAAAAAGTTTTTTACATATAAATTCAACATAGGCACATTTATATACATATATATATATATATATATATGTGAAGGATTTAAAAAAAAGTTGATGTTTTTCTTAGCAAAATTTTATTATATTAATATATATATTATTATATATACTGATTTATATATGTGTATTTTTATTTTTCTTTCAAAGTATATACCGTTCAAAAAAAAATAATGCAATGTAAAAAGAATAGGTAAATTTATGCATTATAATTGTGTGTTAAATATTTTAAAAAAGAATTCCATCTTTTTATGAGTTTTTTTTTTTTTCTTTTTTCTTATTATAAGAGTATAAAAAGGAGTTCTTGTTATTATAATTAATAAGCATATAGTTGTGATAATATGTATCTTTAAAGATTATATAAATATCATTATATACCTTTTTTTTTAATATATATATATATATATATATGTATATATAATTATTCTATATCAGAAAAGGGTACATATTTTGGATTGAACAAATGATATTATTCTTTGACAAAAATCAAGTATTTATTTTTATGAGGTGAATAATATTATATTTTTAAGTATTTAACCAAATAGCGTTTCATCACATAAAAAAATATATTTCAATTTTTATTTATTAAATTGGAATATTATTTTATATTTATTTTAAGTCCATATATTTATAATATATATATATATATATATATATATATATATATAGCATACCAACTGATTAAATAAAAAATAACAAAATAATTAAATATTTATTTATAAATTTTAATGATTTGTATTAATGATAAAATATATAGAGAGAAAACTAATTCTTTTAAAAAAATTTTAATAATTTAAAAAAATTAAAACATAATGAAAATAAATAATTTCTCTATTATATTTTTTATATATGTACATGGATAGGCATATACAAATAAGAGCAATTCTTAAAAGGCCCACTTATTAAAATAAAGGTTTAAAAAATTATTTATAATATATATATAATAATAATAATATTATATTTGAACAAATATTAAATGATTCATATATTAATCCCCTATTTATTTAAAGAAAGATTAATAAAATAAAATGATATAATATATTAATATTATTTTTTTATTATAGTTCATTTCTTTAAAATGAATATTCTTTATATGTAAAACAAATATAATATAATATAATATAATATAATATAATATAATATAATATAATATAATATAATATAATATAATATAATATAATATAATATAATATAATATAATATAATATAATATAATAATAATATAACATATTGTCAATATATATATAATATTATTATATAATAAAATATATATATATATATATATATATATATATATAATTTATATAATACATGACTTATAACATTTATAGATTTAAAAAAAATACCTATAAAATATTAATATATCAATAAATATTTATATTCCTATTTATATTTATAATAAAAATTATTCATGCTATAGAAATACGCAGAAAAATATATATGCAAATATATAGAATATGAATAATATTGTTAAGTTTATATAAAAATAATTAACAATATTTTTTTTTATAAGTAAAATATTATAAAAGATATATATGAACATTACATATATTTATTTTTAATAAATTTTATTTTGGAAAAAAAAAAAAAAAAAAAAAAAAAAAAAAAAAAAAATAATAAAAATAAATAAATTGGTAAAATAGAATAAATTTACATAAATATGTATTAATATTATTCTAAGTAAAATAAATAATAATATAACCTTCTTATTAATATTAATTATTTTTTTTTATAAAAACTGCTATTATATATATATTATATATAAATTTGATATTTACAAAATGTGCGTTTTAACATTAGTAAAAGATGATATTAAATCAGATATTTTAAAACTGGTTCTTGATTATATAAAGGTTACAGTTGTACAAGATAATGAAAATGTAAAATTACCAGAAATATGTTACGATAAGGTAAAAATAAAATGAAAAAAAAAAATATATATATATATATATATATTGTATATGTTCTTTTTTCAACATTTGAGGAATGTATTTTAAAAAAAGTTAATTTTTTTTTTTTTTTTTTTTTTTTTTTCCATACATTATATATCATAATGATGAAATACAAATAAGACGCACACATATATTTAAGTATATATTCATATTTCTTCTCCTTAATTTTAATTTATTTTTTATTTCTTCTTTTTAGAAAATAACACTGCAATATAAGAACAAAACATACAAGGATCTCTTTTGTACCTTATATGCCTTAATTGATATATATGATTGTTATAGTGAGCTTTTTAATAAAGATGAAGGGAAAGTTAGTGAGAACGAAGAATTTATTTTCCATTTAGATAGTGATAAATACATATTAAAACAGTCTGATATGAAGCATCTAAATGAATTGTTATGTGAGAAGTCTTATATTATTTCTAATAAACATGCATCCATAGTTGATATATTTTATTTTTGTGCAATTCACAAGTTATTAGATGAAATGGCTGTAAAAGAAAGAATCGAATTTTCATATATTTATAGATGGTATTTACATATTCAAGAAACAATCTTAGCTAATTTTAGTACATTGAAAAAATTAATTGTTAAAGATAGTTTAGAAAACTTATTAAATAATAAAACTACAACCAATACTCCTGAACATAAGAACAATTTTGCTTCCAAAGAATCCAAAGAAAATAAATCACAAAATAACGAAAGTCCAAAAAATAAAAAGAAGGATGTCCAAAATAAGAATAATGCACCAAATAAAAAAGTAGAAGAAACCAAAAAGTTAGATGATATCTCACGATTGAATGTGCTAGTTGGATATGTAGAACAAGTTGAAATACATCCAGATGCCGATACGTTATATTGTTTAAAAATTAATCTTGGTGAAGATAAACCTAGAGATATATGTAGCGGATTACGAAATAAGAAAAACGCTGAAGATTTACTTAACAAATATGTTTTAGTTTTAGCTAACTTAAAAGAAAAATCTTTAAGAGGAAAAAAAAGTCATGGAATGGTTTTATGTGGCTCTTTTGATGAAAAAGTAGAATTACTTGTTCCACCAAATGGTGTAAAAATAGGAGAAAGAATCTTATTTCATAATATGGACCCCAATGTTATACCAGATAAAAATCTTAGTTTTGATAAAGAAAAAAATCCTTTCTTCCATATTCAACCACATCTTATATTAAAAGATGGTGTGGCTCATTATAAGGATACCAAATGGATATCTTCCCAAGGTGATATTACTTGTGTTTTAGATCAAGGAACAATATCATAAAAACAAATAAGCAAACATTTATCTCTATATATAAGTGAATGTATATAATGTGTCAATATTGTCACAAAAAAAAAATATAATATATATATATATATATATATATATATATATATGTATATATTTATACATTTATTTATTTTTATATGTATATGTTTTTACTTATTTGTATTATCAACGGTAAAAAATTACAAAAGGAGTTATTTAAATATATATATATATATATATATATATATATATATATATATAGCGAAACAAATATTATTTTTTTTTTTTTTTTTTTTTTTTCTTCTTAAAATATGAAAGTACATATGCATTATATATTTATATACTTTATTTTCATTGTATTACCTTTTTTTTTTTTTAAAGTAAAATATGTGCCTAATTTATATTATTTTTGTTTTTTTATAATAACAAAACATAGAACACAAATATATATAATTGAATTATTATTTTTTATTGATCATAAATTATTTAAAAAAAAAAAAAAAAAATTGCTTCTGTTCTGTTTTTATTATTGTGAAATATTGCTTTAGAAAATTTTTTTTTTTTTTTTTTTTATGATATATTTTTCTCATTTTCATATATTGAGGATTATTATTAACGCGTGTGTGAAAAGAATAATATGACTTATAAATATTTTATGTAAATCTTAAACATTTATATAACTTTTGAAAATACTTAATGACGCTAATATTATTATATTCTTTAATTATAAATAAAAATAATAAAAGTAAAAAGGTAGTACCTAAATAATATATATATATATATATGTACAATATATTCATCACCACCTTCAATTATTTGTAGAATTAAAATATATGCTTATTTATTTAATGATTTTATGAGTTTTAAAAAGGTTTACATAGATACATATATATTTACCAAAAAAAAAAAAATAAAAAAAAAAAAAAAAAGAAAAGCAAAAAAATTAATTTAAATAAATAAATAAAAATATATATATATATATATATATTGTTGTAAAAACGATGTGTAACGTTTTATTTTCTATCAGAAATATTTGACCCGATTTCATTCTTGAATTTTGATAAAATGAATTTTATTAAATATTTTGAAAGAGAATGAATTTGATGAATTATGCTTTGAGACGATATTCGAGCGTACAGAATTCAATGAGAGTTGAAAATTTAAGAAGAAATGTAAACATGATAAATGATGAAATGTTAAATTATAATGGTTATATGAGTAAAAGGAAAAGGGAAAAGTGTTTAAAATTAGATTTGAACATTTATGAACAACTAAAAAGAAAAATGATAGGGAAACCTTTAAATAAATTACAAAAAAAATATATGAATGAAAAACGTCCTAATTTCGCTCCAATATTTTTAGATCAATTAAAGCCAAGAATGGTTTTATATAAAACAGCTATTCAAGTAAATGAATTACCTTTACCAAAATATCCAGAAATAGCTTTTATTGGTAGATCTAATTGTGGTAAATCAACACTTATTAACGAACTATGTGGTCGGACAAATAAAGCTAAAGTTAGCAAAATACCTGGATGTACTAAAGAAATTCATTTTTATAAAATAGGGAAACCATGTTTAATGTGTTTAGTAGATTTACCAGGTTATGGATATGCTGAAAGTAAAGAAGAATTAAGATTACAATGGAATGAATTTACTTTATTTTATTTAAAAAATCGAAAAAATCTAAAAAAAGTTTTTGTTCTTATTGATTGTAGAGTTGGACTTAAAACTAGCGATAAAGAATTATTACATTTCTTTGATAGATATAATGTAAAATATCAAATAGTTTTAAGTAAATGTGATTTATTAAATACAAAAGATTTAGCTATAAAAATTCAAATAATTAATCAAGATATTCTACCTTTCAAAAATTTAGAGAAGCCTTTAATTCCTTTAAGTTCAATTAAAAATCAAAATTTAAGTGAACTTAGAAATGAAATTGCAAAATATCAATTAAATAAAACTATTGTCAAAAATAATATTGTCATGAAAATTAATGATTTAATAGAACAAAAGAAATTAAAAAAATTAAAAAATACTAAAGATAAAAGTATAAATATAAATCTAAATATTAATAACCATACCTGTACAAATAATATAAGTCATATAAATGACAATGTAGGGGAAAATAATTTATCCGTTACATTAAACAATTCAGATATAAAGGAAGACACACAAATTCATATTGATAATCATAATACAAATATAAATAATCCAATTAATGGATATAGGGAAAAAAGTATATTAATAAGTGATCATACTATTTTTGAAGCATTAAATAGATGGAATAATATTGATACAAACAAATCTAATTATAATTATAATTATATTTTTAATTTTAATACTCATATGAATAGTCACATAAAACACTTAATAAGTTCATTACATAAAAAATTTATCTCTCAATGTTTAAGAGAGTATAACATTAATGATTTACAAATTATCGATAACATAATTCATCAGGAAATTATAGAAGGTGATAAAAGTGAAGAAAAACTTGTTCCCATAAAAAATAAAAACGAAAAAATAACAACTTCTAATAAATATTATCCAAATGATTATAAGATAAATACTTATCTATATCGTAAGCAAAATAAATTTCGAAACAATAAAGAACAAGTGGAATGTTATAATATATATGATAAGGAAAATGTTATAAATGATTCATATAAATGTAATTATAATTCTTTAAGTAAATCACTTGATGAAGATGATAAAAATTCAGAACAATTAGACGAAAACATAATTTTAAAAAATGATCTGTGTATAAATGAGAACGATGAAATATTATATAAAGAAAATTATATTAATAATAAGGAAAAGAACAATATAAATAATAATAATAATTCTCAAAATATAGAAGAAAAAAAAAAAAGTTTATATAACCTTGCAGAAAATTGTATAGATAAGAAAAATGAAAATGTAGATATATTGTGTAAAAGTATAATCAAAGATATGATGTCAAATCAAGGAAAAATGGAAGATACCAAAGAAACATATGAGGAATATAAAAATAATAATTTTATAAATGATAAAAATAATATAGAAAAGGAATTATTAGAAAAGAGCCTATTTCCTTTTGATCTTAGCCAAAGTAAAAATCAGGACAATAATATATGTTCAGAGAATATACAAATGAATAATTTATTTAATAATCAACCTCAAACTAACCAATGGAACAATTTGTTTAAAAAAAAAGATTATAATAAAATAAATGATGATATTTTATTACAGGAAGAAGATACATACGAATGTGAAGATTATATTAGTGGGCTTAAAAGACCATCAAAAGAAAACTCAAACAGCAGTTTGTATAATTATTCCTTTAATATAAATGATAAAAGTACACATTATATATATGAAAAAAACAAATCAGATTCCTATAAAATATATAAGAGTAGACAATTAGAAGATATACATGATCAACTCAATGATAATTTAATAGATACACCAAAAAGGAAAGTCAAAGAAAATGTAATAAATGCAGATCTTATGAATGGTCAGGATGTTTCTTCCAAAAATCATTTTAATAAAAGAAATACCAATGGGTATGCTGTTTGTAAAATAAATAAAGATGAATCAATTAATGAAGAAAAAAAAGAATATACAAAAAAAAAAAAGTATATTGGTTTAAAAACAAGAAGTAAAATTATAAAAGGTACCAAAAAACTTAAATTATTTGGAAAAAAGAAAAAACATGATATTGTAAATACACCTATCGACTTAGCAACTGATTATTTCAAATTGAATAATAGTTCCACATTTTATGATAAGAAAAAAAACAGTTGGAATTATATAAATGCTAAATATAACAAATGGATAAAAAAATCTAACCGTAAAAATATTGCATCTGAACTTCCTCTTTCTCCTGTCAAAAAGGAAGAAGTAATGAAACGCTATGTACAAAAACAAGAAACGAAATATACAAAAGAAAAAAATAAATTCCTACGACAAAAGAAAAACTTAGGTATGATATCAAAACCTCCAAATCATAAAAATAAAAAAAGGATTTCCAAAAATTATAGCTTATCGGATGAACAAAAAATATTTGACAGAGAAGCATTTTTTAAATATCGCGATGTCCAAAAGTGAGCCATTTATATATAGGGCCAAAAAATAAAATAAAATAAAATAAATAAATAAAATGAATATTCCAAATACAATAAATATATATAATATGCATAATAATACAGTATATTTGTTTTATCTTTTTTTTTTTTTTTTTTTTTTTTCTTATTTATAAAAAAACGTTTCCTTGATCTTAATCCATAAACCTTAATATATACCCATATATTATTATATATATATATCTTCTAACATGTGTTATTTTTATTTTTTTGTGTAACTTTCACGTTTAACCATAATCATTATTTTTTATGTTATAAAAAATGATAATAATTAATTGTGAATATATTAATTCTACTTTATTATAAATATAAATAAATAAATAAATAAATATATATATATATATATTCATTGTGTAATTGCTTGACTACATAATTTTATGTAAATTTTATTTTGTTTTCTTCTTTTTGAATAATAATTTGTCTTAAAAATAAATATGAATTTATAAATAATTTTTATTTTTTAATATATATCTTGAAGGAAAAAAAACAATAAATATATACATATACATACAGTTAAAATTCAAGATTTTATTGATATTTCTTATAAGCATTACTTTCTCTCTCCTTAGTACAAAAAAAAAAAAAAAAATAAAATAAAATAAAATAAATACATATAAATATATAATTCATATGTACATTGTTTTATTTTTTATGATTTTAATTTTTTTCTTCTCAAATTATTATACACAAAAATGATACTGCTTATATAATTTTTTTTTTTTTTTTCCTCAAAATAATTATATAAATATAATTTCATATAACAAAATACTCTAAAAATATGAACTTTAAAGAACTTAACAACTAAATATAAATAAATCCCCAATTTAGAATTTATATATTAATAATAAAAAATTCTTGTATACATTTTTTCTTTTAAGCGAAAAAATATATCATTATCTAATTTTTCTTCTATAACAAATGGAACATTTTGTAGCTCCGTAAGAAACAAAAACGAAAAATTAAAAAAATAGAATAATACATAAATTATATAATGATACTATATATATATATATATATTTATGTGTTAATATTTTTTTATATTCTTCACAATTTAGGAGGGTTAATAAAAAATATTTAAATAAATTTTATAACAAGAATGTTCGACTTGTTGGAAAAGTTTTAAAAAAGGATGGCAATGAATTGACTCTTCTAACGTGTGACAGTAATAAGATATATAATAATAATAATAAAAAATGAAAACACATATATATATATATATATATATATATATATATGTTTATTTGTTCATTTATATATACACGTTCAATGTGGTATAATTTATTAGATATAAATATATTATTTAATATAAAAAATTATTTATAGATGCTGAAATAAAATGTTATCTAAATGAAGAACAAATAGACGATTCTTTTGAAACTTATGTGGAAGTTTTAGGAAGGGTAATAAAAAAAAAAATAATAAAAATAAAATAATGAAAAATATTAAAAGATAACAATATAATATTGTGTGTATATATTATAATAGTATTCAAATATCATTATTTAGATATTATAATATATATATATATATATTTTTGTATATCTTTGTTATTAAATAATATGTAGGTTAATGAAGATGATACTTTAAGTAACATAGTATATGTACAAAATGGAGGAAACTCAATGAGTAAGAATAAAAGAATTTAATGTTACACATTTAAAAATATATATATATATATATATATATATATATATATATTATATATTATGTATATTTTTAATATTCTTAAAATATTGTAATTTATAAAATTATAGAAAGAAAATATAAATATATACAAAGAATAGCAGTCCTTTTTTTTTTTTTTTTTTTTTTATAACAATAATGTGGTATTAATTTTATTTTTTCTATTTTTCTTTACATTTATAGATTTTAACGAACTGAACAATTTAATAAACTTAACATTTTTAGAAGAATTGGAAGAAGTGTTTTAATAATTTTGAAAAATAGAAAAAAAATTATCGGAACTTTTTTATTATAATTCTCTCTATATATATTATGTATATAATAATATATCTTATAATAAAAGGATTCCCCTTCTTCCTATGTACCCATATTACGGCTTAATTTAATTTATATATATATATATATATAATATATAAATTTTTTTAATTTTTTCTTTTTACATTTTTTTTTTTTTTTTTTTTTTTTTTTAAATATTATATAAAAAAATTGAAACCTTTATAAAAACATAATATTTTTTCTTTTTTTAATAATATATATAAATATATATATTCTCGTAAGAACATAATTTTTTTTTTTTTTCCCCTCGTGTTAATTTGAAAAAAAAATTATTAAATAAATAACTTCTTATGTCATTTATATAAAGTTATGTTTTATTTAAGATGGAAAAAAATTAATTTATAATACTGAAATATATGTAAAAA
>NC_033659.1:1658694-1668768 GCF_001601855.1 Plasmodium reichenowi | reverse complement strand
GAAACATACATATATTATTATATACATACTTTTTTTTTTGTGATTTTTTTTTTTTTTTTTTTTTTTCTCAATTTTCTGTACTATTAGATTAATGAAAATCCTTTAAAAATAACAAAATGTTTGTAGACACAAAGAAGAATTCGTACTCTTATAAATTATTTAATTTTATTATGTAGAAGAAAAAAAAAACATATACACATATAAAAACTATATATATTATATATATATATATATATATATATATATATATATTTTATTTATATATACATTTCATAATGGCCTATAATTTTAAAGAATGGTATTGTTAAAAATTCTAAAGAAAATAAAAGATAATAAAAGGAATTTAAGAATACTAATATTAGGGTTAGATAATGCTGGGAAAACAACTATAATAAAAAGATTATTAGGTGAAGATATTTATAGTGTTAGTCCAACATTTGGATTTAATATTGAAACATTAGAATTTGGTAATAATATTCTTAACATATGGGATATAGGAGGACAAAAGAGTATTCGTCATTTTTGGAAAAATTATTATGAAGATGTAGATGGTATTATTTTTGTTGTTGATAGTACGGATTTGTTTCGATTACAATTATGTTCATTTGAATTGAAACAAATATTAAAGGAGGAAAGATTATATGGATCTACTTTATTAATTTTATCAAATAAAGTAGACATTGATAAATCTCTAACTATTAGTCAAATAGTTGAGGTAAAATAAAAAGTAGTAACCTTTATGATGTAAATATATGAACATATATATATGTATATATATATATATGCTTTTATTTTTTCTTCAACATTTTCTTTAGATACTCAAATTGAACGAAATGAATATGGACAGACATTGGTGTATAAATGAATGTAGTGCCTTTTCTGGTAAAGGGCTATTAAAATCTTTCATGTGGCTAATTGATGATATAACTGATCGTATTGATAGTTGAAAATAGTTTTTATTTTGTCACAAGTTTTTTTTTTTTTCTTCTTCTGTTTTTTTAGTTAATTAAACACACAAAAAAAAAAAAAAAAAAAAAAAAAAATAATAAAATAATAAAATGAATAAAAAAATTAAAGCAACTAAAAATCAAATATTTACATAAAAACATAAATGAATAAATAAATAAATAAATATACATATATATATATATATATATATATAAGGTGTAATATATTTTTACAAATTAATATATTTAATTTTTGAATTTATAATTCCATCCTCATATTTATCATATTTCTTCCAGCATCATAATATATCATTTTTTTTTAACCAAAAGAAATTATTAAAAAGTCTAATCTTCAGTTTCATGCCTTTCTGAATATTCCAATTGTTTTATTACTTCTTTTTCTAGAAAATCATGAACATTTTCTTTACATAAACAAACAGTATCACTAATCTTTTCAATTAAAAAATTCTTCTCTTCATTTAACATTAAAATTATTTGCATGGTAGGCTCATCACATTTAACTAAAACTCCTTTTATAGCTGTCACCATTTTTGTAATCTTCTCTTTTTATTTTGTTTTATAGTATTAATTGGTACATGAAATAAATAAATAAATAAATATATATATATATATATATATATATTATGTAAATATTTCTCTTGTTTTATGTAATACAGATAATATATATCAAGTTATCATAAAAATAAAAAAAATTCTACATTTCTTATATTTAATTATAATAATGTTGTCATATATTCTTAACAAAGGAAAGAAAAAATTTTACAAAAATGCCAATATATATATATTATATATATATATATATATATATTTTTATAATTTATATTTCGGATTATATGAAAAGCTATATTACTGAAGTAAAAAAGAAAATATACTTAATATATAATATATATATATATTATATATAAACGTGAAAAAAAAAATAAACTTACAGAAATAAAATTTTATCAACACTTTTTTTTGTATAATCAATTTAAAAAAATTAATATAATATACATTTATGAATACATAAAATGTAAATATATATAAGCATATATTATATTATATTATATTTTTTTTTTTTTTTTTTTTAATGCTAAAGTTGATTTTAAAAATGTTGACAATCTATGAGGGAGAAAGTAAACATATATGTAAAAATATATTGGGAGACTGGAAATATTTAAAATAATATAAAATAATAAATAAATAAATAAAAACTATGTATTTTATAAATTAATAGTGTATTTATTACTTTTTTATTTTTTTCCTTTTAATTTTGTTCTTTTGTTAAAAAATATTGAGAAGTCTCTTTAAATTTTTCCTTTCATATTATTCAAAATAAAACCAAAAGAACATTATGAAGTAAAAAAAAAAAAAAGAAAAAAGAACATCATAGTTTTGTTAACATAATAATTATGCACATTTTTTTTTTATGTGTTATTTTTCATATTGTAACATATTTATAAAGTATTTCTTTAGTACAAAAAATATATATATCATTGTTTTATATTATTTCATTTAAATTTTTTTTTTTTTTAATCTTTTAAGGTTTTTCAAGGGTAAGAAAGATAAAACATTGGATGAAGCTTATGGTAATATATTATAAATTGTAAAAAAATTAAATTAATATAATATATATATATATATATATATATATATATATATATATATATGTTTATTTATATACATATCCATACATTAACAAATATATTTTCATATATGCTGTCTTATATTTTTTCCATTTATTTGTAACACATATAATAGCCTGATATATACAAATATGAATGCATAAGCACACATTTATACATATATATATATATATATATTTATTTATTTATTTATTTATTTAAATTATACATCTTTGTATGTTTATTTCCTTTATGTATTTTTCTTTAATCTCTCTCTTAGACACGCTCGAAAAAAGCGTTAAAGGTATTGATGAGAATATAGAAAAATATAATAAGGAACTAAATGTAATAAAACAAAAAATTGAAGAAGAAAAAAAAAAAAATCCTGTTAATCAACACATTATCAATAGTTTAAGGAATAAAGCTGCAAACATTATCCAAAAAAAGAAAGTATATGAAAATAATAAAGAAAGCACAATGGGTATACAATTTAATATTGATCAGATCAAATATGCGAATGATAATGTTCAACTTTCTATTGATACATATAAGGCCTTAAAAAATACAAGCAAGGCGCTGAAAAAAAATATTAAAAAAGTAAATATAAATAAAATTGAAAAGTTACAAGATGATCTATTTGATTATATAGAGGATACCAAAGAAATTGGAAATATTTTATCATCCTCATATGATATACCACTAAATTTGGATGAACAAGAAATTGATGCTGAACTAGCTTTAATTGAAGATAGTATATTAGACGAAAATATAGAACAAGATAATATAGCTAGCTATATAGAAGATGATAAAAAGGAGGAAGATAAAAATTTATTGCAACAAATTTCTGTTGAAGAAAAAAATTTTGATACGAATCAGCAAAAAACAAAAAAAGAGACTTATTTTGCCCAAAAGGAAAGTTAATTAATGGATATGGTAATAAGATTATCATAAAATAATGAGTATATATATATATATATATATTTTTTTATACGTGTACATATATTTGTTTTAATTTATTTTTTTGTTTTGTTTTACAAAAATGTGCTATAGCTGAATAATATATATAAGAATAATGTCTTATTTTTATATCAACTTTTTTTTTTTTATATTATTCGTCTTTTTTTTCTATTTTATTTTATCTATTTATTTATTTATTTATTTATTTTTTTTATATTATTCGTCTTTTTTTTCTATTTTATTTTATTTTATTTATTTATTTATTTTATTTTTTTTTTTTTTTGTATTACTATCAAAAGGGTTTGTTTTTCATAAAATAATAAATTTTACAGAAAAATTGTTATATCAACAAACAAAAAAAAAAAAATAAAATAAAAACAAACAAACAAACAAACAAATAAAAACAAATTAATTTGGACAAAAAAAATAATATAAGAAAAGAATAAAAATTTAAGAATAATATATATGTTAATTAGACAATGGGCATATAAACAAATAAATATACATACATATATAATAAATAAATAAATATATATATATATATATATATATATATATATATATATATATGTATATATGTAGGCATATTATAAATGGACAAAATTTTTTTATGTTTCCATTTCTTCATACATTGTTATCATTTTAATCGTTCTTAAAAATTTTGGAAGGCTTGTATTTACTGTCCTGCTCAGGAGGACACATGAATGGCCAGTAATCATGTAGGCACTTATCAAAAACATTATTTATATATGTATGTGTATCAGTACTACAAGGTTTATATTGATATAATGATGAGTATACATTATTATATATGCATTTATTTTTTGACGTATTTTCAATTACTGATGATTTAGAACTATTAAAAACATCTTTATGTCCTGCAAAATATTTGCTATTAAAATAATTACATTGATTACTTAAATTATATGCTCGAATTTCTGAACAAGCAATATGCTTACAATTATACATATCAATATTTGCTCTAGCAAAATCAAAGGCATGTATAAGTTCATGTGTTAGTATATATTTTAATTTATAATAATTAGTAATATTATTTGAACATAACCATATAGTATTGTTTATTGGATTATATCCTCCTACATATTTATCACTTTTTTTATTGTAACTATTATTATTAATAGTTTTTATATTTTGATTCAATGATGATAACTCTGAGCAAGAACAATTATCATCTTTTATAATACCTTGATAATTATTTTTTTTAGTATTATTAATATATGTATTATTTAATTTATTATAAGATGAAAAGAAGTTCGTAAATTTTTCGTAAATTTTTTTTTTTTTCTCGTCTTTATTATTTGGACAATTTATATATATAACATTGATAGGACGATTTAATGCTGATAATGAGTTAACTAATATTTTAATTCTATAATTATTAAGTATCATATACATAAATATTTGTAATTTGATTTTATTAAATAAGCTTATATCATCATTAAAATAAGTATTTATTTTTCTTTCCTTCTTTTTATAATCATTATTACTTATTTGATTATGTTCCTTTATTTTCTTTTTCATATTATCTTCATTTAATTCGATATCATTTTTTGTAAACAAATTGTTATTATTATTAATATTATTATTATGATCATTATTTAACATATTTTCCTTGCTATCGATATACTTCGTATGATCCTTATTGTCATCATGATTAATATTTTTCTCTTTATTTCTTGTATTATATTTATTAATATTCATTTTTACATACTCTTCAAAAAACTCTCTATTATTTTGTACCATGTTTTTAAAATTTTCATTTAAATTATAATTTATTACAAATAAGTTACTATAATTTGGCCATTTACATATGCCCTTATATTTTAAAGAATATTGTATTAAAAATAACATATCATTTAAATTGTCCTTTTGATTCGGTTTATTACTAAAAAAATAATTCTCTACATTTTTTATTAAATCGAATATTTTATTTTCATGATTAAACCTTATATTTTCTTTTAACTGTTCCAACTTTTTAGAAATTTCTTCCATAATTTTTTCAGTATTTGCTACAGATTATATTTTAAAAGTATTTAACAAATATGAAAAATATAAAATATAACAAAATAGGAATTCCTTTCTTTTTTTTTTTTTGTAATTCATAAAAGGATTTGAAATTGATTATTTTCTTATATTTTTTTTTTTTTTTACACAACATATATATATATATATATATATTATATATTTATTTTTTTACAAATATATATATTTTTTTAATTTTCATATATATATAAAAATTTAAAAAGAAAACACGAAAGAAGGACTTAACATAATTCCTAATAATAGAAGTAAAAAAAAAAAAAAATCCAAATATATATTAACTATTACACAATACACATATTCAAATATTATTGTTATAAAACCTTAAAAAATAATATAATAATTAAAAAGAAAGAAAAAAAAAAAAAAAAAAAAACTGATAATTTCGAGACTAATGTAAAAATAAAATTAAATATTATATTATTATATATTATAATTTTAGGTTATATTTAAATTATATTATCGTCAATAATTGTTTTATTTCTATACAGAAAGTTTTTTTATTTATATGATACGACACTAATTATGCACCTTACATTGATAAGTGTGTCTATATAATTATCTTATAAAAAGGAGAAAAAAATATATATACATATATACATACATACATACATATGATATTATATATATATATAATATAAATTATATGTTTGAATTTATTCTTTGGGAAGTTCCTAAGTTAAGTAAATATCCATAAGTATTATATATATTTATATATATCCAAAAGTATAATACTTAAAAAAATTTTGATATATGTAGAAAAAATTATTCTGTATTTAAAGAACTGCCCATATTAATACTTCTTGTGAGTATTATTATATATAATACATATATTTATAAAGGTGTGTAGACAATTTTAATTATTCTCATATTTCCAGAATTTAATGTAACTCATAAAAGGAGATTAACCTTATATATATACTTATATATAGGTTGTTTCAATTTTTTTTTTTTTTTTTTTTTGTTCCCATGCATATAAATCTATAATATTCCTTATATTTTCTAAAAAAAATTTAAATCATATTTAAAAAGAACAAAATTTTATATAAAAATAAACATTTAAAGGACAAGCTGCACTTACGAAATAAAAAAAATAAAGAATAAATTATACATATAAATGTATTCACATAATGTGTATTTAATATAATTATAATTAAATCCCCTACATGTGTATTATATATATATATATATATATATATATATATATATTATATTGACTTTAATGAAGATCACATTTGAAATATCACAAATTTATGCATGTTCTTCCTTCAACTCTTCATATGATACCTTCATTTAAATAAATATAACATAAAAAATGAAACAAATAAATAATATTAAAGGACACATGAAATTATGATAAATTCACATTTTAATATTTACAACTAAAAAATATACATATATATATATATATATATATATATATATATATCTTTAAAGGTATCATTTTTTTTATATAAATAATGCATATATATTTATATATATATATATATATATATACATAATATATTTTTTACGTACAAAATAAACAACCGTATTTTCAGTTTTTCATAAAAATTTCATGTGTATTAAAAAATATGTATGAAAAAAATATATATATTTAAATAGTTAAATGTTTATATTTAATTTAATTATTTTGTTATGTGGAGAAAAAAAATAAAATTAAAAACTTATTGTAAATTTGGCAAAATGAAATAACCATGAATGCATATATTTTTTTTGTACTTTTTTTTTTTTTTTTTTTTTTTTAATATTAACTATACAACATTTAACATATATAAAAACAGTTTAAAAGTAGTTTACATATATAATTTTATAATATATATATATATATATATATATATATATAAATATACATATGATTCTACTGAAGAGTGAAATTATCCATATTATATATATATATATATATATTTTTTTTTATTTTTATTTATTTGCATAATATCAAATGTCCATGAACAATTTTGAAATAGTAACTAAAATTTAATTTTTTAGTTTTTATTAACGAATAATTTTCCAACTACTTCATTTAAAATATATATATATATATATATATATATATTTATTTATATATATTTATATATGTTATATTCTAGAGTGATAAAATTAAAATGTGAGCAAATATCTATATAATATTTTAAAAAGGTAAATAAAGAATAATATGATAAAATAAATACAAATAAATAATAATTTCTGATTATACTGAATGTAAAAAAAGAATATCTTATGTAAAAATGAATTGAACTGTTGTTTTTCTATATTAATTAAATATATATATATATATATATTAATTCGTGTTATTATAGAGTACTATTTATATGAAAATTATGATATATTTACCATATAAATATAATGTGAAATAAAGAATGTATCTTAATTAATTTCTTTTTTTTTTTCTTTATATATATAGGGATAAAGTGAAATATATTGGATCATTTTTATTTTTATATAAATTAATAATATAATTACATATATATATATATATATATATATATATATATATATATATATTTATGTACATGTATATATTTCCATTTTTAACATTTCCCTTAAAATTTTCCTTTTAATTTATTTTGGAATTTGTTTATTAAGAAATGGAACTAGAAAAGTTGTCTATGCACGAGGGTTATAAAAAATTTTGCTCAAAATATCCCTTGAAGAAGTTGTCCATGCCCAAAAGTGATTTAGTATGGTGTTATTATGATATTAATAGTAAGAACGAGAATATAGTAATATTTTTACATGGTGTATGTGGAACGGCAGGATGTTATTTTTATCAGTTAGATAATTTAAGTACGTTAGGTTTTCGAGTAATATCATTACAGTATCCTTGTTATAACAATTTAAAAGATTGGATAAAAAATATGTGTAACATATTAGAATATTTGAATATAAAGAAAGCTCATTTTTTTGCTTCAGATTTAGGGGGATATTTAATTCAGTTGTATGCTAAATTATATCCGTCAAAAGTAGAATCATTAATTTTATGTAATTCTTATAGAAAAACAGATAATTTTGCATCCATAGCATCTTTAAGAAATATATATGGAAAGTTTTATAGTTTCTTACCTCATGTTTTATTAAAAAAGATTATATTGGAAAATTACATTTATTTAAATTATGAACATGTAGATTTAAAAGAAATGAATTCCTTAGAATTTATGAGTAATGAAATTGATTTAATTTCAGCATCAGATTTAGGAGGAAGAATTAGTTTACAATTATCATCTGATAATATTGATAAAATTTATATGAATGATAAATGTATTACTATTTTACAAACACTTAATAATATCTATCCCGATTCTTTAAATGATGATATGAAAAAAGCATATCCTTTAGCAAAATATGCTATAATGAAATCAGGAGGAAATTTTCCATATCTTAGTAGACATGAAGAAGTAAATATGTATATATTAGTACACCTTAGAAATAATTGTAACACCAATTTTATCAAAAAACAAATAACAACCATGTCAACTATTAATTTAAATAAATACAAAAAAGAACAAACAAATCAATATAATGATGAACATAAATATTATGATAAAGGATCCTGTAAAATTAATTATAAGAAGGACCACAACGAACATTATACAAATCCTGATGAACAAAAAAATAAAGATTCATATAATGAGTATTATACAAATGATTATATTCATAAACAAAACTTTTCTAATAACAAAATTAATAAAAATAGTAAAGAAAATTATATGCCACATGATATTAAATATGATACTTCAAAAAATACTTATCAAGATATAACAGATGATGTTTTATCATATAATTATAGTAATTATAATAGTAGTGAAAATATGAATGATTATATTTATGATAAAATTTCAAAAATTCAAAATATGGAGAATAATTATTCTGAATCAAATACAAATGATAAAAATTTTTATCAACCAAAAATATATTCATATAATCAAAATGAACAATATAATTATATAAAAGACAACTCCTCAAATAATAGTAATAATAATAATAAGTATAATAATGATGAATTTGATGATGGTATATATAATATAAACCCTAATGATAATGTCAATTATCAAAATGAGTATTATAATAGAACAGCTTCATCATCCGATGAACAACATTACGAAAAAATCAATAATCAATATAAATTTAAATCTGCAAATAATGATAATAATACTAGTCAAAGTAGTAAACAAAATATACAAAGTTCCTATGAATCGTATAATAATAATTCCATAAATTATGAAGAGAGAAATATTAATCCAAATGATTCCAATTATAGGAATTCAAATTTTGATAACAAAGATATCTATTGTCAATTTTGATTAAGCATATATTATATATATGTGTCCGATATCTGATCATATAATAAGATTATTCACACTTATAAAAATAATATAATAAATATAAATATATATATAATAAATATAAATATATATATAATAAATATTCTTGTTATTCTTTAATTTTTTTTTTTTTTTTTTTTTTTTTTATTTATTTGTTTTGAA
>NC_033659.1:1643501-1658594 GCF_001601855.1 Plasmodium reichenowi | reverse complement strand
AGTCACCTTAATTATTATTTTTTTTTCAAAGACTCACAAAATTCAAATTTGCATAATTGCACATATAATAAATAAACTATAGCATTTTAAATAAATATTTAAACGTACCATATATATATATATTTTTTATATAATGTATTTTGTTTTCTTTATGAAAATAAATGACAAGATAAAAGCATATACATACATGCTCTGATACACAATATACTTCTTTATATAAAAAAGGAACATACATTTTAGTACAAAAAAAAAAAAAAAAAAAAAATTATAAAAAATTACAAAGTAAAAAAATATGTATACATATATATAATACATATACATGTATATATAGTGTTTTAGTATAATTTTATTTTTATATATTTTTTATTTTTTTTTTTTAAATAAACATATATGTAAAAATAAATAAATATATATATATAAATTATTGAATGTGAATAGAGAAACACTTCAAGTCTTGTTATAATATAAAATTCCCCTATCCTTTTTCAAAATGTAATTATATTAAAACATCTTAAAAATGATATAATAATAAAAAAAAAAAAAAAAAAAAAAGAAGAAAAGAACCATTATTTCATTTTTATTCGAAATATGAAAGGAACATGAAAAAAAAAAATATATTATATATATATATATATATATATATATATATATATATATATATATATATATATGTAATATATATACATATATAATGAAACACTAAAAAAAAAATGGACATAACTGAATTTGATATTCCTTTATTTTCTCCTAATATAACTGAGATAAATTTCAGCATCTTCGATTTATGGTTGAGAGGATACAATGGTAAGAAAAAATATTTTTATTTATAACATATTAATTAATGTAATATATAATAAGTAAAATAATACTTGTGTAATTTATAAACATCCAAATAAAAAATTTATATATGTATATATATATATATATATATTATTACATTATAACAATAAAAGTGCAATCGGATATATATTAACAAAATAGGAAACATGTCGCTATATAAAATGCATAAATATGAAATTTTATTTTATTGTGTTTATTTTATACCATATAATATTTTATTATTTATTTTTTATTTATTGTATATATATATATATATATATATATATATATATATATATATATATATTTCCCTTTTGTATAGAAGAAGAAGTGTTATATGTTCTACAAAATTCCTTTTATTTCGATTTAAAGAAAAGCAAAAAGGGTGAAAAGAATAAGAATGAAGAAGAGTTTCATATTAAAGAAATAACAAATGAAGAAAAAAAAGGTAGGAAAGAAAAAATGCCCATAGGAAGAGCTAAAGATAATGTTTTCTATGTAAAAAATAGAATATTAAATATTTTCAATACTGATAATAATGATAATAATTATAATTCAAGAAATATATTTTTTCAACATTTTTTATGTTTATATATAAAGCAACAATTTTATATTTTTAATATATTGTCTTATCATTTAATGAATTTAGATTTACGATTTTCCAACTTTTATGTCCCAATTAGTAAACATAAAGCATTAAAGTTAATAAGAATTTATTATGATATTGATTTTAATTTAGAAAAGGAAATTATAAAATATAAAAATATTAATAATATAAATAAATATACAAGTGAACTAGTAAAAGTCACCAGTATTCATAAAATTTCAGTCAAAAGACAAATAGAAAATATTAAAAATATGTGGAAATATATAATAAATATATATGAAGACAGAAATATAAATATAGGAAAATTACAAAAAAAAAGAAGAATAACTCTAAAGAAAATTGTCAAATATATTAAAACACGTTTTAGGTTTTCTTCATGTTTTTCAAAAAGAGAAAGTTTTATCGATAATGATGATGGAAATTGTCGTAACGGATCATTTTTATTTAAAAAAAAAAAAAAAAAAAGAAAGGGAAAAGGGAAAAAAAAAGGAAAAATAGAAGATAGATATGTTCAATATAATGTAATAAAAACATTAGAAAATTTAATAGGCATATATTTAGCAAAAAGATATTTTCGTTTATATTGGATTATAGTATATCATATAGAAATTCCTAAAAAAATTAATATTGCTTACCCTTATTTTAATAATATTATTCTCCTATTATTAGAAAAATTGGAAATTAACGATTTTATTTTATCTAAAGAATATATAAATATAAGTAAAAATATACACGCGACTTATAAAAATAGCAAAAATATGGATACCTTGAAAAGTAAAGCATGCGTAATAGCTGATATTAATAATACACTAAAAAGCAAAGTACTAATTCGGCTCAAATGTATTTTAAACTTACTGTGCTGTTTTAGAAATGTAAGACATGCAACATGATATAAATAAATAAATAAATATATATATATATATATATGTTATATTTTTATCATATAACTACCACTATACAAGTTTTTATAATATTTATATTATTTCTTTTATTTAATTATTTCATTTTTTACTTTTATTTTTTTTCAGTCATATGAATTAACCAAGTTTATTTCAATATTCTTTGAATTACAAAAAAATGAACCACTGACTAACGAGAAGACCTTCATAAAACAGAATATTGGGAATAATAATTTTGTTAATAGGATTATGTGTTTCATAAAGTAATATTATATTTTTCAAATTATGCATTTATATGTATATAGTCTTGTAAATAAATAAATATATATATATATATATATATATATATATATATATATATATATATGTACATATTATTTTCTATGTAGGGAAGCTGAAAATTATTCCAAGATAAAGAAGGAAGAATATGAAAAGATACACGAAAAAAATGTCAACGTATAAATATATTAACACACACATAAGGTTATAATATGTAAGTATATATTTCTTTTATGAAAAGAACACATAACATTATAAATTTTAAATCCATCACTATTCTTTTTAATTACATGTATATATAATATACATAAATTTTTTAATTTATTTTTTTAATTTGTTTTTTTTTTTTTTTTTTTTTTTTTTTCTGTTATTATTGTTTACTTTTATTTTTGTCAACATGATTAATCTTCATAATTTACCCCTTTAATTTTAATTTGAGAACCAAATGCATAGTTATATATTTTACCTGAATGTTCATAATGTTTTGGTATATATATATATATATATATATATATATATACATATATGTAATTGAATAAAGTTTAATTGTTGATAGTTATAAATTGAACATGTTATATAAAATATTCAAGTTGAATATAATATAGTATAATATAATAATACTGTACATGGTCAAATATAAAAAAAAAAGAAAAAGAAATATATCCTTTTTCTTATATATAAAATATAAAATCTTTTAAATCATTGAAATTTTTTTTTAGTGTAGAGAAAGACTTGTTTTTTATATTCACAAATGTAATATTAATATATATATATATATATATATATATATATATATTTCTTGAATTATGCCATAATATTTAATTTTAAAACTATTTATCATCATCTTCTTCCTCTTCTTCTTCTTCTTCCTCCTCATCATCATCGTCATCATCGCCATCATCATCTTCGTCTTCCTCCTCAGCAACATAATCCTCTTCATCGTCGTCATCATCTGCAACATATTCTTCTTCATCGGATTCATCCAATTCATTATGGAAATCTTGTTTTTTCTCCAAATCATTGGCATCATCTTGTATATTAATATTTTTGCTTTTCAAAAAGGTAAGTAATGGATTATACTCACTTTTATCAATATTAGTATATTCATAGCTCATTCCTCTTTTGTGCTTAATAATAAGAGAAAAGAAACGGTGTTGATTAATATTTCCTGTTCTCTGGAAACTAAGTGTTACAATATCATCAAAAGAAATAAGAATAACCGGTTTCACAATAAATAGGAAATATTTATTTAATGGATAAAGTTGACCACTTGCAGCTCTATAACTGCAAGTGATACCATGCTGGTTTTTAGAAGTTCGATAATCTCCTGGAACAATAACATTTTTATTAACTAAAGCAGTAAAAAGTTTGGTTACAACATCATGAGCTTTTCCTGAAATAGTTTTTTCAAGTTTATATTTTCTCATAACTTCGTCACTAGCACTTATATCTAATTCCATATCATCATCATTATTTAATTGTATTAAAATAAAAGGATATTCAGTTTGTCCTTGTTTCATTTTATTACTTAAACTGAATATTAAAACATATTGATTAGAATTACTTTTGGGTACTAAAATCATTTTATTAATATTAGTATATTGGATATTAAAATCATAAGATTTTCCATGTAATTTAAATGTGCTGGAATACATTTCAATATCATATCTACCTCTTGGTACTAATAGAGGTATATTAGATAGAGAAGCAATACTTTCACTTTTGGTATCTCCTATATTTACTTTTTCTAATAAATCATTTTTTAAATTCTGGAAGTTTTGATTTTCATCATTTTCATGTGGATAATAAAAACGTATTTCAGCTAAGAAATCCTCATTACCTTTATTATTATTTTCTTCATTTTTAAATTCCATAGCAATATCTGTTTTAATTTGTACATTTAACTGATTAATATTATTGGTAGGTAAATTAAAAGCATATTTATTATCTATATCAAAACATAAATTAGAATTTTCTAATTTAAATTCTCCCCAGTTCCATCCTTTCGTTGCTATCTTTCTATTATTTAATCTTATATTAAAATATTTTTGGAAATGTTGCGTAATTTCATTCACATTTCTATCTGGAAATCCATCAAAATATATTATGATATTCTCTTTTGATTCACCTAATTTTAAATGTAATCTATTATTATTATAGCTAGTTTTAATCCAACAACCTTCATCAATATCACTACACTTATACTGATATACATTATTTGTCTTTTTATTTTTCCAACCCAAAAATTCATTCGACATCCTAAAAGACCCAAAGTCACTTCCACCAAAACCTCGAATATTACCTACTGACAAAACGGGACTACTACCGCTGGATGTGTTATTATCTCCCATTTTTTTTTTTTAAATTATATAAGAATAGAGGAAATTAAATAAATATTGATATATAAATATATATATATATATATATATATATATATATATGGAGATTATTTTATCTCTTTAAAAAATAAATAAATAAATTAACGTAAGAGAATTAAAATTATTTCAATATTTTAAGGTGTATATTTATTTAAATACAGCTTCTATTTAAAAAAAATACATAAAAAAAAAAAAAAAAAAAAAAAATGGTGTGCAAAAATATGGACTAATATTGTATAACTTTTAAAAACTCGAAATATTCCTATTAGAGGTAAAATTGATATTCAAAAATATATATTCACATAAAATATTAATAAATAAATAAATAAATATATATATATATATATATATATATATATATATAAATATGTAAGTATATATATAAGTGTAATGTTAAATAAAATCTATTTTAAATATAATGTATAAATAAAATATAAACTTAAAAAATATATTATTACACAATTGACATAAATTATATTGAGTTATTTAAAATTTTCATATATAAAATATATTCATAAGGACTTTTAAAAAAAAAAAAAAAAGAAGCTAAGGGGTATTTAAAACACATCAGAAGGATATATAATGTATTTAATTTAAATTATTCATTTCATTATGTTCTTAATAGATTATTAATTAAAATTATTTAAAAATGTTTTTATTAATATTCATGGTATTCTTAATTTTTATATTCTCATAATATTATTTTTTAATCTTTCTTTACTTATTTCTTTATATTTTTATTTCTTTATAACTTTATTTCTTCTTTCTTTTTTTTTTTTTTGCCTCTTTGCACTAATTCAAAATGAAATTAAAAAAAAAAAAAAATAATAATAATAAATAAAATAAAATAAAATAACATAAAAAAAATAAAATAAAACAAAATAGATATTATTATCTTAAATGTAGTTGACAAAACAATTTATTTGTTTATATTATATTATTATATATTATTATATATATGTTGAAGCCCCCCTAGTGAAATAATAAAAAAATAAAGTAAAACAAAAAATAAAAAAAAAATGAAAAAAAAGAAAAGAAAGGAATATATAAGTTTTAGCACAAAAATGTATAACCCATTTTTAATATATAATAAAAAATTCGAAACATAGATTAATATATATATATATATATAAAAAAAAAACAAGCCTTATTAAAATAATATGCATAAAATATATATATATATATATATATATGTATACATTTATAAAATATATATATTTATAACCTGTTTATGCGGAATAACATTAACGGTATATACAAAATTTAAATATAATATATTATATATATGATCAAAATTTATACAATGATGTATATATGAAAATGGAACAATAAGAATTATTACGCCATTATATATTTTAATATATTATATAAAATACTTTTATATATGAGTAATAAATTATATTTTAATTTTATTATATTTATGTTATATATAAAAGTTGGATTCCATGCTTTTCTGAATTTTCTTTTTTTTTTATAAGTCTTAAAAAATATATGTATATATTTATTTTAAATATATTTAACTATGTGAAATAAGGATGTACAATTTTGATTTTCCCAACATTTTAATATAATATATATATATATATATATTTATATAAACATATCATTATAATTGGTCAGTAGTATGATTTAGAATTATGAATGAATATATTTATATTATTTTCAAAAAAAATCTTAATTTTTTATTTCTTTGTGATACTTATACTTGTCATTATATATATATATATTTTTATATTTATATTTAAATATGTACGTGTGCATGTATGAATATATCCATATTATGTTTAAAAAAAAGAAGGCTCATTTATATTTAGTACCTAATTGGTCCTTATTAAAATTACGAGTGAAAATATTTAACCACTTTAATTTGGGTTGAAATACATTTGATTGTTCATTTATTATTTTTTTATGGAAATGATTATCCTGATCGTTATTTTGTTTAACATTTGTTGATTTAATATTTGTGTGTGAAATATGTGAAATCGAATTATTACTTAAATTTGGATATTCAGAAATATTTTTTTCATTATGATTTATTTTAAAATTTTTTTCATTTTTATTTTTACTTGTTGTATCTTCCTTTTTATTATTAAATAAATTGATATCACTATGGATAGGTATGTCTTTTGATAAAGTGTTTTTTCTTAAAAATGTATAATGACTTTTTGATAAAGAATATAACATATAATCACGTAGATGATTATCCCAATTATTTGATGATATAAGATCATAATGAAATATCTCCTTTTCATTCATAATATTTTTTTGTGGACAATAATGTTTTTCGGTAACTGAATATGTATCTAATGTATCCTTTATATTAATTAAATTATTATCATATGTATTTATATTATTATATATATGATTATTATTATTTTGTGTATTATGCGATATATTTAATTTATTGAAGTTAATTTTTTTCATATTGCTTTTATTCATATTATCGTATGTTTTATTCTTTACTACACAATCCATATTTATGTCTTCCATAGTTACTTTTTTTTTCATTTCATTATATGATATTATATTTGAGTTATCAAACTCATTTTTATCATTTTTACCATTTTTATCATTTTTACCATTTTTATCATTTTTACCATTTTTACCATTTTTATCATTTTTACCATTTTTACCATTTTTACCATTTTTATCATTTTTATAACTTTTGTTGTTTTTCTTGGTGATTAGGCTTTCTTCATTTCTTAATATGAAATCGGATACAACATTATGGACTTTATTATTTTTGACTTTATCACTAAATTGTTGGTTTGGTTCACATTTCTTATGTTTTAGATTATACATATTATTAACATATTTTTTGGTTGGTATTTTACACTTTTTATTATTTGAAATACCAATTTTATCATATATTATATTATTATTAATAATTTGTTTCTTTGTTTTTTTATTCAATTCTTCATTTGTATGTATAAGAGGGAATTCATGACATAAAGATACATTTCTTGCTATAATATTTTTGAATTCTTTATTTGATAAATTATTTAATATATTATCTCTTATTAAAAATATATCACTACTATGACATTTTTTAGCTATACTAGGTATACTATCTATTTTGTTGTTTCCATTTTTATTTATATTATTTAAATCAGAATTATTTAGGTTTATATTATATATGTTTATTTTATTTTTATGTTCTATCACATAATTGTTCATATGATCTACTAATAATATATCCTTCTCTCTCCTATCTTTATTATGATCATCATAATAATAATTAACATGATTTTTTATATTTCTTTTAAAATGTAACATACTAAATGATCTTTTAAGAGAAACGGAATTATTTAGATACAACACATCATTTTCGTTCTTTTTAATTTTGTTAATATAATCCATGTGTTGATTCTTTTTATATTCCTTACCAATAAATATATTACTTCCATTTGACAATATACATTTTTTATTATTTAATATTTTTTTTCTCTCTCTTTCTTTTTTGTTCTTTATTTCTTTATCACTCAAATTTGTAATGTCTAAGCAAGAGGCTTCTTCATCAATATAAAAAGTATTATTATTAGAACTACATTTTTTTATATCATCATATATATTGATGTGTTCATTTCTCGTTATATTGCTAATTTTATATTTTATCCTTTTGTCTGAGTATGGTTCTTTCAAATCAGCTTTATTAATGTCAACCTTATTAGTATATGTAGACGTTTTGTTTTGTATATCGAACGAATATTCACTATAGGAATAATTTCTCATTAAATGATTATAGGGGTATTTGCAATTTTTGTTATATTCAAGTTTATTTGAAGAAAAATGTTCAAGATTAGTTTGAGTAAACAAATTATTATATAATACACAATTATTAGATAAATCGTGGTATATTTTTTTATCCTGATTAAAAATATTTGTGACTGAATTATTTTTTATATCTTGGAATGTATCACATATACTATTTTTATAATCGGAAATACAATCATTAAAATTCCTAACATTAATTATATCATTTTTTTTTTCATTTTTTCCATACAAAGAACTATATTTTTTAATATGATCTTTATTAAAATAATTAGACGTTTCTATTTTTATATATTCATTTATATAATCCTTATCCATTAGCTTCATATAATTATTCACTTGTCTTGTATTCAACATTTTTTGATCTTCTAATATAAACATTTTATGTTTTGTAAAATTGGCTTCTTTCTTATGTTCATTTTTTTGTTCTTTTTTTTTTTTATTCTTATAGTTACCTTTTTCATTTATATCATACTTTTTAATATTTAATCCTGATATTTGTTCATATTTGTTATGATCAATATTTTCAGAAGTATTGTAATCATGATAATAATTAACATCTTCATCATTATCTATATAATCATCTATATAATTGTCTTCATTGTTATCTATATAATTATGTTCATCATTATCTCCATCTTTATCTTTTTTATTATGTTCATCATTATCTCCATCTTTATCTTTTTTATTATGTTCATCATTATCTCCATCTTTATCTTTTTTATTATGTTCATTATTATCTCCATCTTTATCTTTTTTATTATGTTCATTATTATCTCCATCTTTATCTTTTTCATTATGTTCTTTATTATTCCCATCTTTATCTTTATTATTTTGTTCTTTATTATGCCCATCTTTATTTGCTTCAATTTTATGATCGTTATATGAAAAATCAGATTTTACATCATTACATTCATCTGGTGTATCTAAATTTATAATACATATTTTTTCTTTTCTTTTTATTTCATATATACTATTACTATTTCTATTTTGAAAAATATTACCATACATTTTTGTATTGTCCTTACTATTAATATTTGACATCATTATTTTGTTATCAATAAAAGGTTGTTCATTAAGTGTATTGAAAACATAATTTGAATTTATAATATCTTCTTTTATATTACCATTTATGTTATATTTTATGTGATCCATATTTATATCTTCCTTGGTCTCTTCATTTTTCTCTTGAACAACAGTACTATATATTTTATCCATTCCATAAAAATTCATATTTTTAATAATTTTCTCCGTATTTTCATTTTTGTCTACATTTAATGAACATACTGAAGGTTTTACATACACATAATTTATATCATCTGTCCAATAAACACATTCCCTCTTAATATCACCATCAACGTATTTGTATGAATAATTATTATCCGTACTTATATTTGTATTATTATTATCATTATTATTATTATTATTATTATTTGGATATTCTTTTATAACATGCATATGTATATTCTTATTCTCTTTATTTTTATCCTCATTAATGTTACAACACTTTTCATTATTATTTGACAATTGTGAAATTTTTTTTTTATATAATTGAGTATGATCAACCTTATTAAAATTATTCATTTCATGCATACTAACAAAATCATTAAGATTTTTTTCTCTATCGTTTATTTCAATATCACTATTTGTATGTTTGCTATTATTACAGTTTTCACTATGTTCATTCATTTTACTTAGCTCATAAATATGATCACATTTTGCATTATTTACATCTTTCTTGATAAGAATATAGGCTTCCTTTGTTTTATTTATATTATCATTATATGTATCTCTTACAGTTATATGTTTAGTGCTTGATATATTATTGCTATCTAAATTATTAGGAGAAATAAATTTTAACTCACCAACATTTATATTATTATTCTCCTGTTCATCCACCACAGAATTATTATATGTACATTTACTTTGTTCATCATTTATATCTAAAACGTCATCATTATTATTTACAGAAAATTCTTGTGATAGAGACTCTTTTTTATGTACACTATCTTTTTTGATAGTATCATTAGGTAATTCATTAGTTGAACAATACCATATGGTAGATTTTCCAATATTCATTTTGTTAACATGGCTTTCATTATCCTTTATATAGGATAATGATAATATTTTGTTATCATATGAGGAGTTATTTACATATTGAGAAAGGCCTCCATTATATATACTATCATGTTTTATATAACTTATGCGTGCATTATTTATATTATAAGAAGAAGGGGTAGTTCCTGTTTCATACACACTTGAATTATATGAAATAAGATCACTATTATTAGTCCCACATTTTTTTTTTTTTTTATATACATATTTATTATATTCCTTTTTTTGATCGTCATCATCATAATAATAATAATAATAGTAATTATAATATGGTGTATTTTTATATTTGTGTTTATTAATAGATAATTTATTATTTATATATAAATGTCTATTTGTATCATTTGAAATAATATGATTATTTAATGCAATAATATTATTAAATTTATCTGCTCTAATATTGTATTTAGTTTTATTCAATGTGTTGTTATTTATATAATCCTTAATTTTATATGTACTACTATTTTTATCCTTATTAATAAAGTTATATTTCTTTACATTCTTTATTGCTTTATCTTTTATATAATCATCATTTATATGCATATCATTATTTTTTAAATAATATGGTTTTTCTACATACTTGTTTTCTAATCGGGATATTTCTTTATTTGAACTCTTATTAATAAAATTCACATGTTCATTCATATTATTATCATTTTTTTGATACATGTACATTTCATATAATTTATGATCATTACTAGAACATATAGAATGTAGTTTATTCATATGTACTAATACTTCATCCTTTTTATTTTGATTATATTTACTTTGCATACAACCTTTATTATTATATTCATAATGCTCTACATTAAATTTATTATAGGATACTATATTATTATCTCCCTTGCCCATTTTATTTGGAATATTATCTGATGATATATTATTATCATTATCATTATTATTATTATTATTATTATTAATCATTATATTTTTTTTTGCAATAATATTATTATTACTGTTTTTATTCCCTACAACCAAATTGGCTATCTTATTATTTATATTGATCTCCTTTGTATTTTTGCTACTTAAATAATGTCCTACCTTTTTATTTATCACATTGAGATCTCCCACAACTTGATCTTCTTTTTTCTTTAATAATGTTTCCAAATTGTAATCATTTTTATGTTCACCTAGAGTATTATTATATTTGTTATCACCCTTAAGGTAATATTTCATATGATTATATAATACTTCCTTCAAATTATTACTATTAACATTATTATTATGGACACCATATAAACTGTTAGTAATGTTATCCAATTTATAGGTATTTTCCGCTATATTATTTTTGTCTCTTAAATTATTCACTTTTAAAATAGAACTTATATTATTACTCATATTATTATACATATTATTTATTATATTACTATGCATAATATTATTCACATTATTATTCACATTATTATTCATATAACTATTCACATTACTATTCACATTACTATTCACATTATTATTCACATTATTATTCACATTATTATTCATATTAGTAGTGTTACTATTCGAAATAGTTGTGCTGTTACAATTACTATATAAAGAGTTAGTACTACTATTATGATCATTTTTTATTAATGCCAACCTTTTATAAATATTATAATCCATAATATTCTTATTTGAATATATTGGATATCCAACCGTTGAGGATATGGGAAAATTTATTTTTTTATTTATGTTAGACATCTCTAATCTATTTTTAGCTGTTCCAGCTAGCCACTCATGTTTCATAACTTCATCAAGCGATAACCTATTTTGGGGATTAATATTTAACATAGCTAATAATAAACTTCGTACACTTGTAGAAAATTTATTAACACGGTTTTTAGGAAATACGATTTTCTTTTTTATAATTTCATTATATGCTTCTTTTACATCTTTATCTTCACTATCATATGGAAGTAAACCAAATAACATAGCATATAATATTATACCTAAGCTCCATATATCAGCTTTTTCACTATTATATCCATTGTTATTATTACAATTTAATACTTCAGGTGCTGCATAACTTAACGTCCCTACAATATCATGATGTAGTTTATTTTTCTCATTTATACAGCATGCACCAAAATCACCAATCTTTAAATCATACTCTATACATGAAGGTAATTTACCAACCCTAATCAATGTCTTCTCTTTTTGTGATATTTGTATTTTACATAAAAATATATTTTCAGGCTTTAAATCTCTATGTGCAATATTATTTTTGTGCATATATTTCAACCCTACCACGATTTTACGAAAAAAATATTGAGCACTTACTTCGTCCAAATAGAGTTTCTAAGAAACATAAGAAGATCACCAAAAAAGGAAAAAGAAACGAGTAGTGAGAAAAAAAAAATATATATATATATATATATATATATAAGAATCTAAAATATATTTATATTAAAATATATGAATATATATATATATATATATATATATATAAGAATCTAAAATATATTTATATTAAAATATATGAATATATATATATATATATATATATATATATATATATATTAATACTTAATGAATATAGAAAAAAATAATATGACCATAATTTTTCATTCTCATACAAAAAAAAATATATATATAGCCTCTTATGTAATAACACACAAAAATATATATATATATAAATATATATATATATTTATATTTATTTATTATTACATTTCTAACGTATGATATTAAATCCCCGGCATCGCAATATTCCATAATCTGAATAATTTTATCTTTAGTCTCTAAAATGTTCAATGTTTTAACAACATTCGGGTGATTCATCATGCATGATATTTTTATTTCATCTTTTAATTTTTCAAATAAACCAATATCACCTTGTACTGTGGATTTATCTATGGCCTTCGCAGCAACGAATGTATCTAAATAAGTGAAACAAAAAAAAAAACAAAAACAAAAAAATTTTTTATAAATAAGATACATATTTATATATACATTTTTTTTGTTTATATACTAATTAAATTACCAGTTGATTTGTCTAAGGCTACATGAACTTGACCCACAGAACCTGTATTTATTTTTTCTAAAATGATATAATTCTTAATGTGATAATATTCTAATCTATCACATAATTTTTTTTTTGAATAAGTTGTTTGAATTTTTTTTCCATTCGACAAAAATACATGAAATAATTCTTGTCCTTTCCTTAGCCCACTTGACATTACACTATCAATATGATCACCCCATTGTAAGCTCTGAGCTTTTTTAACTTCAAAATGGAAGAGAAAATGCATTTCATAAAATATTTATTATATATAAATAAATAAATATAAATATATATAAATATATATATATATATATATTTTTCTTGAATTTTTTTATTTTATATGTATACTTGCAATGAAGTCTATGATACTTCTAACTTGGGGGCTCGTAGATAGATAAAGTTTTAAAAACTAAAACAAGGGGGGAAATAAATAAATAAATATACATGTACATTTACATATATATATATATATATATGTTTAATAATAAGACGTTCATTTATTTCGTCATTTCCTTTTGTTTTCTCATTTAACCTGCCATATCAGAAATACATTTTCCGTTAGTTGTAAATCAAAACATGTTACGGACTCGACGTTTGGGAGCTGGCGAAGTTCATTGTCCCACTCAACTTTCCAGGTATCCGTTGTAGTCATTATATACAAAAATGTAAATATAAATAAAATTATGGTACTACCATATATCAACAAAATATACAAAAAAAACAAAAAAACAAAAAAAAAACAAAATAATCAAAAAAAAATTTTGTCACACAAAAATTTTTATTACTAAAAAGAAGGAATAATCAAAATTATACATTTAACCAAGAAAAAAAAAAAAAAATATATATTACATTTTCAATTAAACATATTTTGTAAAAGACAAGATCGTAAAAAAAAATTTAATAAAATAAATAATAATGTCAACATTTCAGACAAATTAAATTAAAACAAACAGACAAAAACATTTAGTACTTATACTACCTAAATTAACAACTCATCAAGAACAACTTAATATTAAACGCTGAAAATATTCACAATTTCATAATTTCGTTCATTATACAAAAAAAAGAAAAAAAAAAAAATTATTTATGTATTTTTTATAAATGTATCTGCTACACCCAAAGGAACAAACAAAAAGAAAAATATATAAGTATATAATAATGTGTGAAATATAAATTTGTATTATCTTATTCTCTTTTTAAAGAGTTATAAAAAAAATATATATATATATATCCATATACATGTATTAT
>NC_033659.1:1639615-1643107 GCF_001601855.1 Plasmodium reichenowi | reverse complement strand
ATATACCAAAATAATATAATTATATATTAAAAAAAAAAAAAAAAAAAAAATTAAAATTATCAAATATATATATATATATATATATTATAATAACAAAATAGAATTAGACCAAATTTACAATAAATATCTTAATTAATATTAATGGTAATATTATTGGTGTGTCTTTTTTTTTTCTTATTCTTTTAAATTAAAATTTTTTAGTTACACATGTAACATATAATTAATGTCAAAATATGATACTCCTGAAAAAAAACTAGAACAGAAGATAATATTAATTCAAAATATATATATATATATATATTTCTTTTGTTTTTTTTAATATAAAAAGTAACTTAATGTTACATGTTGCAAATGTGTAATTATTTTTATTTTGCTTTAATGAATATACCCTTATTTATTTAAAAGAATAAAAGGAAAAAAGCAAAATAAGGAAGAGGTCTCCAAAAATAAATATATTAAAATAAATATATTAAAATAAATATATTAAAATAAAATAAGGCAATTGAAATTTTCTTAATATAACTATACATTCATATGGCACTTTTTTGCAGACCTCAAAATAAAACAATAAATGCTTTTAAAAAAGAATATATATATGAAGGTAAAATATATATATGTATATATATAAAACTGTGGAACTACATTAATTTTTTTTTTTTAAACTATTTATCCATAAAAAAATAGAGCTTTTAAATAAATAAATATTAATTTTTAAAATAAGGAAAATATGTATTTATATATATATATATATATATATATTTCTTTGTGAATCCTTATCCTTAGTACCGGGAGAAAAATTTTTTGGAAAAGTAACATTTTTTTTTTTTTTCATTTTAGAGAATATCTTTTATAAAACTTTAATATATATTTTACCTTTCATTTTTGAACAGGTATTCTATGAACTCATATATATATAAATAGATAGATATATGAATAACTTTCAACCTATACCTATTACATTATACCTTTGCCTTCCATATATATATATATAGATATATATTTTTTTTTTTTCTTGTGCTCGATTTATTATAAATCTCCCAATATTTTGAAAATAAAAAAGAAATATTAAAAGTTTATTTTTTTTTTTAAATTGTTATTCTATTGTCGAACAGAAAAAAAAAAAAAAACAAATATTCTTTTCAAAATATTGGTGGTCGAAAAAAAAAAAAAAAAAAAAAGCATAAATATATAAACATATGAACATATAAATATATAAAAATTTATAAATATATATAAAATATTAGGACTTCGATATAGAAAATATGTGACCAAATTTTCTTTTAAATTGTAACCTATAAAAAAATAAGATAATTACCATTTTTCCTTAGATTTATTAAGAAGAGTATTCCTTCTTTTTATTTTACATTATTGGTTTTCTATCAATATTTTTTTTTTTTTGGCACATAAAATATTATCCAAATAATAACGCTTCCTTGTTATTATGGTATGTGTAATTGTCTTAAAATATTAATTATACATATATATATATATATATATATATATATTACATACATAATATATATATAATTGATGTATACACACATTAACCATATATACGTTGTGGTTTTCCCATGGTACTTTTAATATGTAAAGTTCTAATATTTTGCCAGTTCTTTTTTAAGAGTGATACTAAAAAGTTAATTGCATGTACAATATTAGATCTTAATTCTTCTTCTTTTAAGTTTGCATGACCAACAGGAACACCCATACATAAAACTTTTTTTAATTGAAATTTAATAGATGATTTTAATTCAAGAATTTTGTCATTTATTTTATCATTGTGTGTAATTAAGGAAGGAAATTTACCTGCCTTATTTAAACCTGGACCAAGTAATTTAGGAATTTGAGGTAATATAACCTGACTTGCTAAAAATGCATCATACTTTTTGGCTAGTTTCTTAACAAGAGTTTTATCTTTATTTAATTTTTTCATAGCTTCAATGTCCATATAATCTAATTCTAATTTTTGAGCTTCTTCTACATGTACAGCATCTCCTAAAATACATACTTTTAACTTCTTACGAACTTCATTAGATAACCTTACAGTACCTGAGAAACGTTTATCTCTTTGAGTATCATAATCCTTTAAACCTATTTGGAGTTCAATTGTTTCTACAAATTTTCTCTTTTTTTGTTTGGTTCCTTCAAATACGTCGGAAATGGCTTTTTTAAGTAAATCTTGATTCAACTTGCTATAAAATTAAAACATATAAATATATATATTATGCATATATTATATATATTATACATATATTATATATATTATACATATATTATATATATATATATATACATATATTATATATATATATTATTTATATTTATTTATTCTTATTTCTTATTACCTCATTGTTTTAATATAAATTATAAATATATTTCAAATTTGAAAAAAAAAAAAATTATTACAGAAAAAAATTTATAAAAATTTTATTTTTCTAATTTATTAATTTTATATTAATGATTTGTAATTGTATTCACTTTTTAATTTGATTCTTCAATAATAATAAAAACCAAATAATAAATTTGTAAAAAATATTGTTTTGTTTTGTTTTTTTTATATATTTTATTATTTTTTTTCAACAAATAAAAATATGGGCTTATATAAAATGGTAATAAAATTATAGGGAAATTCTTTTATTTATATTTTGAAAACAAAATTTTTTCTTTAAATAGTTTATTATTAAATGTAATAAATAAATAACTTTATAAAATAATTATTTTATTATATTTTATATTATTATTATTATTATTGTAGAAAAAATGTTAAAAAAAAAAAAAAAAATTAAAGAATATATATAAATTTTTACATATATATTTTATTATTATTTAATTATATTATATATATTATACTGTCATAAAACAATAATAATATTTTTTTTTTTTTTTTCTCGTTTAAATGTATATTTATTATATTTTATATATAAATATATAATTTTTGTTTACTATAATAAAATGAGAGAATTTTATCGAAATGTGAAAATTTAGAAGAAAAATAAAATTAATTTTTTCTTTCATATTATATAATAATTATATTTATTTTTTTTTTTATACATATATATATTATGATTATATATATATAATTATATATTATTATTATCATAATATTAAAAATAATTGTATATATTATATAATTTATGGGGGGAAATATAAAGTATAACATTACATTATATTATACGTATAAATATATTATATAGTAAATAGTAAGTAAATATATATATTTATATTCAAAAAAATACTATACACTTTAAAAAGAAAGAAAGTAATGTCACATATCAGAGAGTAAAGAGCACTTAATTATATTTATATATGTGGAGGTAGGCAAAAAAAAAATAAAAAAAATAAAAAAAATAAAATAGGCCTTAAAAATATATGCTTAATAAATAATAGCATTTATATAATATAATATATAAATTTATGAATATATATGTAATAAAAAATATATATTATTTTAATAGTATATATTTTTAATATATTATTAAAACATTAAACAAA
>NC_033659.1:1635606-1639515 GCF_001601855.1 Plasmodium reichenowi | reverse complement strand
AAAAAATAAAATATAATATTATTTAATAAAATAATTATATCTTTATTAATATATTTTGCTTATAATTTTATGGGTCCAAAAGAATAAATGATATTACAATTTTTTTTTCTTATAAATTTTATATATAATAAGTTAAGAAATTAAATATAAATATAAATATAAATACATGTATATATATATTATATAATATATATATATATATGTATATTTATATGAATAATAATAAAATATATTTAATACTATTTTATGAAATAATTGAAAAACTTATAAGAATAAAAGGAAAAAAATATATAGATATTTATTGTAAAGCATAAAATACATATGTTGTATTTTATTTATTTTGTTCTCATATTTTGGAGTTCAAAAATATATATATTATATATCATACCACGAACTTATTTATTTCTTCACGGCAATACTTTTCTTAAATGTGTTGCTATATATATATATATATATATATATATATATATATATATATATATACATGTATTTATATTTATATTTATATTTAATTTCTTAACTTATTATATATAAAATTTATAAGAAAAAAAAATTGTAATATCATTTATTCTTTTGGACCCATAAAATTATAAGCAAAATATATTAATAAAGATATAATTATTTTATTAAATAATATTATATTTTATTTTTTAAATATATTCTACTTTAATGCTAATTATATTTATTAAAATAAATTATATTATTTTATCATATATTATGAATTGAAATGAAAATTTTTATATTCCCAAAAGAAAAAAAAAAAAAAAAAAAAAAAAGCGAACATTTAAATTTTTCTTTTTTGGAATACATTACAAAGGGAAAAGAATTTTAAAAGCATAAATAAAATATAATAACAATAAAATTATTATTTCATATAGTACGTCTATTTTTTCGTATACAAAAATATATCTATATATATATATATATATATATATATTCTTGTGAACTAATAATAATAAATGAAGTCATATAAATTGGAATAAACCACATGAAATTCTTATAATTTTAAAATGTAATGGTATATTTAATATATCATTTAAATTTTTGATACCATAAAGAAATAAATATATTTATATATTATCCATGTACCCCTTCTTTTTTTTTATGCATTCATGTAATATAATTATAGATTTTATAGAATATATTCTTTATGGATTTAATAAAAAAAAAAAAAAATTACATATTCCATTATATACATATAATATTATAAATATAATATATATATATATATATATATATATATATTTTTTTTTAAGAGAAACTATATTAAAGCTTTAAAAAGAAAGAAAAAAAAAAAAAAAAGGACAATAATTTTGTCAAATGATAAAAAAAAATAATATAGTTGTATTCTCATATATATTATTTTTACGAGATATTTAAATATTATTACTTTTATTTTAATAAATATATTATTATATATATTTATTATTTATTTTCCTTGGACTAACTATATATTTTTCATTGTACACAAATTAAAAAAAAAAAAAAAAGTACATGAAAAAAAGAAGAACAGTATTGTTATTATATTACTTTTTAATACATTTAAGTATATCTATATAATAAATATATATATATATATATATATATATATATTATTATTATTATATATACATATATACTTAATTTGTTTTCATGTTAACAAAATATTTTTAATTATTTGTTTATATATATATTAAATATAAATCTTAAGTAAAGAATACTTATATATATATTAATATTATTATATTATATAATTATATCCAAAAAAATTATTTTATTAAAAAAAAAAAAGAATACATACCATTAAATATATAATTATTTAAACATAATATTATTTTTTATATATATATTTAATATATATTAAATAATAAATATTTATTATAAACATAAAATTAATAAAATACTTAAAACTATAATTTATTATAGAATTCTTGTTCTTAAGAATATTTTTCTTATATTCGAAAATCAAAAATCATAAATCAAAAAACAAAAAACAAAAATCAAAAATCAAAAATCAGAAAGCAAAAATCAAAAGGCAAAAAGGAAAAAGCAAAAAAATTAAAAAAATTAAAATTATTTTATTAAATTTCTTTTATAATATTAATCATAATAAATACAAAGAGAAAAAATATATATATTTAATATATAATATTATATATATATTATATATTATAATATAATTATTTATAAATATATTCTTTTTAAACACGTTTTAGAATAAATAAACTAATATTTTATTTAAATATATTTATATATTATATTATATTAACTTTATAGATAAATAAAAGAAAATATACAATCATTTTTTTTTTTACTTTAATTCAAAAATACACTTAAAAATAGAACGTATAAAAATTATAAAGTAGCAAAGCAAGTGTATTTATATATATATATATATATATATATAATATTAAATATATATTTTTTATAAAAATAAATTATTAAAAAATAATAATATTATATATATAAATATATATTATATATATATATATATATATATACGTACATAATATTATATATATATATATATACAAACAATTTATATATATTTTACATAATATATATTTTTTATATTATTATATATATACATAATATTGTATTATATATATGTTTTTATATTAAAACAATATTTATATGCATATATGAAAAATAATAATTAAAAAAAAATACATTTCTTAAAAAAAGATATAATAAATAATAAAAAAATAAATTAGCAGCATTTTTTTCTTTTATTTATATGAAATAATAAATATATTGACTCTCATCTTTTGGATACATTTATTTATTTATTTTATTATTTAATAATAATTTTATATATTTTAAAAATACATCATTATTTATATAAATTTTTTTTTTTCTTTTTTTTTTCTTTTTATTTATTTTTATAAAAAAAAAAAAAAATTATATATTATAATATTATATTTATTTACATATATATATTATTATATTATATATATATAAATAAATATTTATATATTATGTATAAATAAAAATATGTATATTTTATATTTTTTTATTATTGTATATAAATAAATACTTTCTTTTATTATATTTTATTCTTTATTTATTCTTACGCTTTTATATATATAATAATATATAATCATTTTATAATTCTTTTTTATAAATTTCTATTAATTTATTTTATTTGATTTATTTATTATTTTAAAACCATTAAATATAAAATAATTATAATAAAGAAAAAAAGAAATATATATTATATATTTATATTTTATAAACATATTATCATATAACATTATATATATATATATAATATATATAATAATTTTTGTTATAATTATTTATAAGTATACTTATAAATAGTTAAAAATGTATATATGGTGAACTCACCTACAAAGAATAAAAAAGAAAAAAATAAATAAGATTATTGAATAATAAAAATATTATACAAAAGTATACATAAAAAAGAAAAAATGGGTAGTAAAAAAAATAGTAACACTGTTGATTCCTCAGAAAATGTTGAGGAAGTTGTTGATAATTTAACGAGTGAAAAGAATAAAGAGAGTTTGAAAAAAGATAAAAGAAAAAAAAAAGAAAAGAAGAATAATGATGTTGATGATATAAATGAAGAAGAAGATGAAGAAGGAAATGATGAAGATACTATGAAAAAATTTTCTGTTGATACTAGTGAAAATGAAGATGATAAGGAAGACGATGATGATGACGAAGATGATGATGATGATGAAGATGATGATGATGATGAAGATGATGATGATGATGATGATGATGATGACGACGAGGAGGATGATGATGACGATGATGATGACGATGATGACGATGATGAAGACGATGATGAAGATGATGATGAAGATGATGATGATGAAAATGATCAAAATGAATATGCAGGAGATGATAAAAAAGATGAAGATGGAGATGCAAAAAAGGGAAGTGATGATGAAGGTTTTGACTAAT
>NC_033659.1:1630585-1635506 GCF_001601855.1 Plasmodium reichenowi | reverse complement strand
AAAAAAAAGAAAGGAAAAAAAAAAGAATAAATAAGAAAAAAAACTAAAATGTATATATATATATATATATATTTATTTATATTTATGTGTATATATATTTATTTAAAAAAAAAAAAAAAAAAAAAGAAAAAGATATAAAAACTATATTTAAAAAAATTAAATATTATAATAGAATTTGAACCCATATAAAAAGAATTTAAATATTTTTGTTTATACAAACAATAAATACATGTTATATGATATATATATATATGTCATTATATATTTGTATACGTTTTAAGTTTAAATTATTATTTTTTTTCATTTTTGTAACTAATTAAAATAAAACACCATTATATAGAAATATAATTTTTTTTTTTTATTTAAAAGAAGTATTTTAATATATGGAAATTTAATAAAACGTAAGGAAAAATTGTTCTAAATTTAAATCAACGTGTCTTCAAAGTTATATTCATAAAAAAATTAAAAATGTATTCTTTTAAATAGCAATATATGAGGATTGTAGACTTTTACAATTATTATTTATTATATACCTAAAAAATATAATACTTTGCTAAATTTATTTTAACTTTTATTAAAAATGTCGTATGCATATAAACAAATTAAATGACTAAAATATATATATATATATATATATATATATATATATATATATATGTATGTATATATGTATATATTATTTCATTTTCTATAAATTAATATAGAAATATTAAAAAAATTAAAAAATATAATAATTTAATAAGAAAAAAAAAAAAAAAAATTAAATCTGAACTGTTCATATCAATTTTTAATTAAAATGAAGTAGCTAAAATACAATATATATATATATTATATATATAATAAATTATTATTATATATATTATATATTTTGTTCTTTAAAAAAATATAATTAATAGAGTATCTTAAAATTATATGTGCATTAAAAACTTACCATATATATAAAATATATTTAATTTTATACCGTATCTTTTGTAAAAATAAAAAAGAGAAAAAAAAAAAAAAAAAAAAAAAAATTAGTTTTCCATTTCTATAAAAACAGCGGATTGTATTTTATACATATATATATATATATATATATATATATATTATTTATATAGAGCAATTCTCAAATGAATTGAATATTTTATAAAAACTTATAAAATGCTATATTTTTATATATATTGAAAATGAAGTAGATTTATATAACAAAATGAAAAATATATTAATATATACATATATAAATTGCTCTCCATAATAAATTTTAATTTTTTTTTTTTTTTTTTTGCGTACAATGAATGAAGAAAATATATATCTAGAAAATACAGTAACAAAGTACGGAGATATGGAAAAAATAAAAATTGCTCCTTTATGTTATAAATGTAAAAAAAATTATGCCGTAGTTTTTACAAGAGAAAAATCATGTAAAGAGTGTTTTTTACAGTTAGTTGAATATAACTTTAAAAATACATTAAGGGAAAAATGTTTATTTAAAAGTAAAACAAAATTTAATCAATCTAATAAACGACATGTAATACAAAATAATGTAAAAGAGAAAGAGGAATTGAATACACAAAATGAAAAAAGGTTTATAAATGAACAAGGGGATAATAAAAATAAGAAACCTGTTGTTATAAATAATAACTCTGATATTGTAAGTAGCCATTTAGATACCCTAGGAAAAAATAGCACAGACTCAAAAAAGTTTATTCCTAATAATATGGAAAAAAATTCCGTAGGTGAAAAAATATTCAATGATTTTAATATCTGCAAAGAAAAGAAAAAAAGAACATCCGTTGCTTTTTCTGGAGGTATATATTCATCATTCCTTTTGTATGCATTTGTAAAATATTTAAAAAATGTCAAGAATAGACAAAGTGATTCATATATAAGCAATGAACATGCGATTTTTAATGAAATAATTTTCGTAGATATATACGATGATATCAATTATATATATAAATTAATAAATATTATTACGAATATATTTAATATGTTAGATGTGGAACAAAATAAATCAAACATAAATATTAATAAAATTGATATAAAGAATGAAAATGAAAACACAATAATAAAGCCTAAAGAAAACATATGTTTTGTTAATGGTGTATACAAAAAACAAATAAACAAAATACATTTTGTAGTAATAAAAAATAACTATTTTATTAATGATATATATAAAGATGCTTTTATATTAAATTATCATAATTTAAAAACAAAACAAAATAATTATTATATTCAATATATAAATGAATTAATTATATATAATAATATATTTACATATTGTCATAATGAAAATATTCATTATGTTCTTATTGGTGATAATGCAAATAATATAGCAAATAAAACTTTTTTATATACAATCTATGGATATGGTATTAACATACCTACACATACATCCTATATAGATTTCAGACATAATGATATATTATTTATTAGACCTTTAAAAGATTTATTAAGTAAAGAAATATATATATATTCTTATTATAAAAATATAGAATATTTAAATAATAATATTTCTAATAATAACATATTATATAAAACAGTAAATGATATGTTATTAAATCTGGATAACAATAATTATAACGTTACTTCTATAATTAATAATACTACAAATAATTTAATTAATGTAATGCATATATTTAATACATGCCAGTATAATATAAATAATACTAATAATAAAAAGCAAGATTATAATCAAGTTACACAATTGTTATCATCAGATGAATATTCAAACAAAAATTATAATAATTCAAATATCTCTTGTAATATCACAAAAAATATGTGCTTAATTTGTTACGGTAATAAGGAGAATATGGAACAAAAAAAATTAATTATAAAATTGAATAAAGTACAATTAGATAATAGTAAAAGTATGAAATATAAAGACTTCATATGTTCGACATGTTTATGTATCTTTTCATCAAATAACCATTTCGTAAAACTATATAACTGTTTTTTTTAATTTATAAATGTATATATTATATCCAGTCGTCAAAGTTTATGGGGGGACATTTAATTTTTTCATTTTTATTTATGTTTACATTTGTGTTTTCCTCATTAAGCTATAAAAATTGAATAAATGAATAAACAAATAAATAAATAAATAAATAAATAAATATATATATATATATATATATATATATATATTTATGTTTACTATACATATATGTTTTTTTTTTTTTGTTCATACAACAACATTGTTATCCTTAGATATATGCATTTTGATCCTCCTTTTTATCTTTTCAATTTTGTTTAAATGAACTTGCTCTTTTTTGTCACGTTGTGTTTTATTAGTTAGATGCTAGAAAAAAACATTACAAATTAGATATATATAATTTTTATCATTTACTTATTTTTTAATATTTTTTATTTTTTTTCACATATCAAAACAAAAACACATGTAGTTTTTGTTACCTTATTTTTGTTTCGAAAAGTTTCAAAAATAATAAACTTATGTAGAGTGTCTAATTCTTCTGTCCATAGTTCATATATATCCTAAATAAAATATATATATATATATATATGTATGTATATATATATTTATCATTTTTTATATTGTGAGCTAAGCAGTATTAGAATGTTCCTTCAGTTAATATATTTTACATATCTTTTTTATATTACATTGTATATAACATAATTTTGATACGAATTAAATAGGAGTTTCTTTATTTCATTAATTTCTTTTTGCTTATTAACATATGGTAAAATGCAATTCTCAAAATATCTCAATTCTGATTCACTATACACTAAAAAAGGAAAATAAAATAAAAATTAGATATTGAAAAAAAATATATATTTCATTTAAAACACATATTTTATGATATAATGAATGTATTAAAAAAAAAAAAAAAAGAAAGAAAAACATTTCATATACGTTAATGTAATATTTGTCCTAACTATTATTAAGGGGAAAGTAAAATAAAGGAATTTCTTGTCTTGCTAATTCTAATAATTCTTTTTTTTTTTTGATATCCAGATTTATATCTTTCACCATCACTTCAATATTATTTAATTCTTCCTTTAACGAAAAATATATATATATATATATATATATATATACATATATATGTATGCGTATATATACAATGTTATTATATATTATACAAGGTTTAATACAAAAATAAAGGTTTGTGATGTTCATTTTTTCAGTGTTTTACCAAACATCTTGCATAGACAGATGATAAATTTTCATAATATGCAAAGTTCGAGTATGAAAAATTTTGTGAAAAATTTAATCCATCTAGTATTATTCTCCTTTTAAAATTAATTTTTTCTTCATTGGTCATGTTAGAATAGTTCTTTTCATCACTCTTATTTATATTTTTAATACCAATATTCATTATATACTTATTTTTTTATTTATATGTAATAAAAATAAAATGAACAAATATAAATACATAAATATAAATATAAATATATATATATATATATATATATATATTATATCATATATATTATTTATAGACAATACTGTTATGTCATTTTTATGTTGGTATTTCAAATAATTTATAAAATTTTACATCACGTCCTTTTTATATTTAAAAAAAAATACTTTTGTGCATACTCTTTCTTTTTTCTCTTTACTTTTGGTAATGTCAATATTTTGAAAAAAATTAAAAAGAAAAGAAATATATTTTTGAATCAGAACAATTCATAAAAAGGATAATGTCTTTTTTTTCGGTATAAATATTTATGCCTATATGTGCATACAAAAAATAAATAATAGACAAGAAAATTATAAATATAAATATATATATATATATATATAAATATTACATGTTTTCTTTTTTTTTTTTTTTTTTTTTTTTTTTACAACTTGACTAGCCAAAATGTTGGTTCTAGATATTTATAAATATTAATAATACTTTAAATAATTAATAAAAATTAGTTTTTTTTTTTTTTTTTTTCTTTCTTATTTTTTAAAAAATAAAAAAAAAAAAAA
>NC_033659.1:1628005-1630485 GCF_001601855.1 Plasmodium reichenowi | reverse complement strand
TATATTTATTAATTTATAAAAATTAAAGAAAAAATGAAGAGAATTAAAAAAAATAATAATAAATAATATGAAGAAAAAAAAGTCAACAAAAAAATGTATATAAAAAAAAAAAAAAAAGACAAAAATATAATATATATTTACCAAAGTGTAAATATATTATTTATAAATAAATAAATATATATATATATATATATATATATGAATAAATTAAAAAAAAAAAAAAAAAAATTAAATAAATAAGGATAAAAATTAAAACATAAATAAAAAGAAAAAAAATATATAAATAATATATATATATATATATATATATGTTATATAATTTGTAAGTGTCGATATATTTCATAATATAAATTAATTTAATTAGTAATAGAATTTTTCATCTTGTTATGAAATTTAAAAGACATAATAACAAAAAAAATAGATAAAAGAGACATACTTGAAGATATGGAGAAAGGATACAGCTGATTTTCTATATAGTAATAACTGTAGACAATAGGCGATATAGTTAAAGATAAATATCTGAAAAAGGATACAAAACTTTGAGAAAATAATTGGTCTTTTTTATCAAAGAATAAGGATATGATGGTAGGAATTATTGGTTCTATATAGGCATAAGAACAAGAATGTATGAAGCAAATACTAATATATTGAAAAATTAAGGAATAATATTTTATGGTGTAGTATGTTAGTAATATTCCTGTGCTCTGTATAAGTAATCCAATAATGGCTGTTCCTAAAACGGAAATAAAATAAAAAATAAATAAAAAATAAATAAATATAAATAAATATATATATATATATATATATATATATATATATATATATGTTGTATTATTTATTTAGCATGATTTCTCATATATGTACTTGATTTCTCCTTACCATTATATCCAAAGTTATTAACAATATATGAAAAAGAAAAGTACTGATAGAATATCATAATTATTCCACTAAGTGATACAAAAATGCTTATCTGAATTTGCTTATTATCTAAATAAATAAATAAATATATATATATATATATATATTACATAATAATCATATAATTGTAGACATTGAGTATTGATATAAAAAATATACATATATATATGTATATATATATTTATTTATTTATTAATTTATTTACTATGTTCTCACCTGATGAAACATTGTCATTGTAAAAGACGAAAAAAATGTTACTCATCAAATTAGAAGCAAATGCTGAAGTGAATCTAAAGAAGCATATAGATAAGAGACATTTAAATTTATATGTAAACATAGCTTTTATTAATAAGTTCAATTTTTGTTTTAAAAAATAAATAAACCTTGAAATATAATAGTTATCTTTAGTTTTTAAATATTGTTGATATGATGATATTTCAGAAAATTCTTCACTATAATATTTAAATATTTTATCATTATTAAAAATACCATCAGACGAATTTTTTTCATTTTTATTAACAATATAATTATTTGTATTATGTTCTTCCTCATTATAACTTGATATAATAAAATCATTGCTTCTTAAATGTTCTGTACTTTTTATTTGTAAAATGGAATGGTTATCTTCGGTTTTATTTTCTTCATTAAATGCTTTTGTATTTCGTTCGCTATCTTCATCATGTTTTATATCATCAACATTGTTAATATTATTATTATTGTTATTTATATTATTACTATTATTTATATTCTTCTTATTACTATTAAAATTATTGTTGTTAGTGATGTTTTTCTTTTCTTCATTAGTTTGTGGTAAGTTCGAATGTAAAGTTGATTCTGTTGGTTGATTTTTTATTTTGTTCTGTACTAGTAAATCGCTAGATATGGTTAAAACTATACATAAAGAGACTAATAATCCAAAGGTATTAAAATTTAGTATAATTTGAAAGTTAAATATTGTTAAAAAAAAGGAAGATAATAATGGGCCTAATATAATTCCTATAGCATTAAATATATTAATATATGTATAATATATACATACATTATTATCAACTAAATCATTTATTATTGTATTAACAACAACTATAAATACAGAACTACTTCCACATATAATACGATTAATTATAAGTAATGTAAAATTTAATTTCATGTAAAATAAATATATACCAACCAAATTAAACATTAATAAAAATACTAACAAATGCTTTCTATTAATTGAAGAAAATAATCCAATTATTAAACACATCACACATTGTGAAAATGAATAAAAACTCAATAAAATGCCTAATTCTTTTACTTCTATATCATAATAATTTAATATATAAAATGGTAATAATGGTTGTAAAAATGATTCAAATAACGTTTTAATAAATACAGACAATAATATTTTGAATAATGTTCTTTTCTTAACTTTTTCATATTCTTTATTATAATTAAAATTATTTTCATCATCCTTAAACATTGTCATTATAACCTACCTTTCTATTACTTTCCTTTTTTTTTTTTTTTTTTTTTTTTTTTTTTTTTGTTTTTTTTTTTTTTTTTTTTTTTTAAAAATTTTTGTT
>NC_033659.1:1626199-1627606 GCF_001601855.1 Plasmodium reichenowi | reverse complement strand
CTGTATTTTGAGATAATATTATTTGTACAAGTTTCTTTTTCCTTTTTGTAAGAAAAAAAAAAAAAAAAATGAGGAAAAAAAAAAAAAAAGAAACATAAAAAAGAATCTATTTCATTTGGAAGTTTTCAAAAGTTCCTTTCTTTCTTTTCTTTTTCTTTTTTTTTAAAATGCCTGCACAATGATTCTTTTTGTCAATCATAAAAACAAAATAAAGGGAATTAAACATATAATATTATAAATGAATAAATAAATAAATAAATAAATATAAAAATAAATATGTAAATTTATGTATGCTCTTCATAACATTTCATTGTAATATAACATAACATATTTTCTTGTGTACACATTTATTTTATACTATATCTATCTAAAGATTATTTTAAAAAAGAAAAAAACAAACAACTCAATTTTTATTCTTCAAAAATTAGTAAATAATAAAATGTATATATAACAAAAAAAAAAAAAAAAAAACCAAATGATAAAAAAGAGTAAATTAAAAAAAATTCAACAACATATATAGATTTTAATGTATGTAATTATGAAAAAATATATATAAATATGAATATATATATAATAAGTATTATATATATATATATATATTATATATGGCTTAATTTTTATTTTTCAACAAAAAAATGAAAAGTTACATGTACAAAAAATGTTTATATACATATATAGTATGTACAAACAAAATTAAAGTATCATGTAAATACAAAAATTTTTGTACAAGCTATAAGAAATATAGAAATATATAATATGCAAAATATATTATATATATATATATATATATATACAATTTTTATAATTTTATATAAATATGTTTTGTTTATTTTTTATCTTTTTTATATAGTTTCCTATGGTGTATTAAATAATTTCCCTCTTTTTTTATATATAATGTTTTGTGTAATTTTGTAAGTATTATATGTGAGTTTATTTTGATATATTTTTTGTATTATATTTATTTATATTCATGTATGTTTCTTTCAATGTGTTAATTTTTTTTTTTCCCCTATTAAATTTATTGCTTTATTTCAAAAAAAATATATATATAATACAATCTTTATAATATTAATTAAAATGTGGACTTTTATTTTCCTTCTTTTGTTTTTATTTTTGATTTTTTGTGGTTATATTCCAAAGGATAATATAATAAAAAAAAATTTCATTAATGAAAAATAAATAAACCATCTAATATTAATATATAACCATAATTTTCTTTTTATTTTTTCTAAAATATAAAATAAAATAAAATAATAAAACATTTAAATAAAATAATATATATATGTGTGTTAATATAAATAAATAAAATAAATACTATATATTCATATATTAATAACTTATATATTTTTTTATATACAAAATGTAAAATAAGTAATAAGGAGAAACCAAAAAAAAAAAAAAAAAAAA
>NC_033659.1:1622163-1625829 GCF_001601855.1 Plasmodium reichenowi | reverse complement strand
AAAAAAAAAAAAAAAAAAAAAAAAAAAAAAAAAAAAAAAAAAGAAGGCATAAAACAAAAGAACCAGAAGCTTTTAAATAATAATAAATTTTTTTTTTTTTTAACATCCTAATAAAAATCCTATGATTATTTCATTGGTCTCAAAAAATATTGCAATTTAATAGGTTACATATATGATTAAATATTGTTTCATATATATATCTTCCTAATATTTAGTTCAAAAAAAATAATATTCATATATTTTGTATATATATATATATATATATATTTTATATATATACATGTATACATATATACATAATATTTGTATATATAAGCGAAAAAAAATTATTTTATCTAATATTTAATACCCTAAAGAAATTTACCGTATAAATTTAAATGTATTTAAAATAAAAATAAAATATTTTGTGTATATAACTAAAATTATATTATTTAAAATATTATTATATTTTTATATATATTTCGACATATAAATAAAGATATACATATATATATATTATAATATTATACATATTGTTACAAAATAAATAATTTGGTACACATAAAAAAAAAAAAATTAATATATATTTATATATATAATATATATATATAGTATTTAATTTTTTTTTTATTAGTATTAAATAAAAATATTATTTAATATAATAAATTATACCACTTTTGAAGTAGTACATGGCTTTTTTTCTTTTTTTTTTTAATTTGTAATTATATTATTGTTTGCATATATGATATATTTTTAATTATTTAATGTTGTATACTTGTTTACTTGTTTTTATTTTTTTTTTAATATATACATATTTATAAAATTAAATACAACAAATATATATTTTATTTTTTATGTTTTTATTAGTCATATATATATATATATTTTTTATTTTTTTTAATTTTTTTTTTTTTTATGTCCCAACATTATAATATTTATTAAATATAAATATGTACACCCCCACAAGAAAAAATATATGTTTCATATATTGTTATATATAGTTTTTTCGGTTGTCTAAAAATTTTGAAGAAACACGAAAGAAAAAATATAAAATAAAGTAAATAAATAAAAGAACAATGACATAGGTTACTATTTTATTTAAAAAAATAAAAAAAAATTAGTACAAGTGTGTTGTTTTATGTATATGCCTTATTTTGGTGTAGGTTATAATAAATTTTATAACACGAAAAAAAAAAAAAAAAAAAGCGGAAACGTGATGATATACCCTATAAAATAAAGAACATATATATGTATATATATATATATATATATATATATATATATATATGTGTATATATTTTATTTTAATATGGAAACGCTTTTAAAATATTATACGATAGTATTGATGAATAAATAAAAAAAGAAAAAAATCTATTATTTTTACACATTTTTGAAAAAAGAAAGGAAAATGCTGGATTTATTTTGTATTTATTCGTCTAATGGGAAATTATTAATAGAGCAATGTTTTAATAAAAAAAGGTATAAAAGGAATATACATAATGTTATAAAAAGGATACTATATAATAATAATAATAATAATAATAATAATAATAATAATAATAATAACAATAATAATAACAATAATAATAATAATAATAATTATAATTATTATGATTATTTTAATAACAATGTTGATAATAATTACTATTTAGTATTGAACAATACATCATATGATTATACGAATGATAAATTACATTTACTAAATGGAAGATCTTTGGATAACAAAAAATTTGTTTATATAATAAAGAGTGATGATTTATATTTTGTAACATTAATAGAAGGTGAAAATAATCCGATATTAATTGTAGAGATGATGCAAGAGATAATAAAAATTATAAAAAAATATTTTGATATAGATAAATTAAAGGAAAATATATTAATACATAATTATACTATAATAAATTTTTTGATAAATGAAATATTAGTACAAAATGGAAAACCATCTTTATTTATTCATACAATTTTAAAAGAATTAATTAATAATGATAATAACAACAATAATAATTATTATTATAATTTTAATTATAACACTAGTAATAATTTTCTGAATGAAACATTAAAAATAGGTCCTATACCAAACAATATATATAATATGATTACACAAAATAAGTATATAAATATAAATGTTGGGAATAGTAATACTAATATGAATAATATTAGTAATAATAATAAGAATAGTAATCTTCTTATGCTTAATATTAATAATGAGAAGAATATAAATTATAGTTATAGTAATGGTTCATATCTCAATGGAAAACATTCTATATATAATTATTGGAGATCATATAATAACTCATGTACATCATCAAATGAAATATATATAGATGTTGAAGAAAATGTAAATTGTATTGTTAATAAAAATAGTAAAATTATACATTATTATATACAAGGTAATGTATATATTAATTCGAATATTAACGGTTCGCCATATATTAAATTATATTTTAATCAGCTAGATGTTCAAAAATGTAATTTCCATTATACTATAAATACTAATAAATTATTTAATAAAAACAAAGATGAACATACTCTAAATAATAAAAATGTAATAATTCATTTTGTACCATTACATGAGAAATATTGTCTTCTGCATTATTATGATAAAATTCTGTTACATCCTGGACCTTCTCCTTTATATAATAACAATCAATACTATAATAAAAATAACATAAAAAGTAATACACATTTTAATGACGAACAACAAATGAACAACACATTAACGAACGTATTAAAATTAAGTAGTGTTGAAGATACCATAAAAGAAAATGAAAATAAAAATAAAAATGAACAGGATATAAAAAATGAACATCAAAATGTTATGAAAAGAAATCATTGCAATGTTTTAGAAAAACAAAATAGTAGTAACTCCTTTCAAACCTTAAGTAGAAATATATCCTATCAAGAAAACATGAACATACAAAATAATATATGTTCATCAAATAACTATCTTGAATATAATAATGATTTTCTATTCAGTAATCTTTTAAATTTATGGAATGATGGACATATGAATATGCCACAAAATTATTTTGATATACCAAATGATAATTGTAAAAACAGTTATGATAATAATTTATTCTCACACCCTAAATATAAATTACCAATCCATATTAAAGGTAATATACATTTTGATAGTACAGAAAATATGTATAAAATAAAATTAAATGTCCTTTTAAATAATATAAATACAAATAAAAACAATAGTAATATATTATTAAACAGATATGAAAATATCTTAATTAAAATACCTATACACCATTTTATCAAATCAGTCAATTTCCATACATCCCTGGGGAATATAAATTATAATGAAAAAAAGAAATGTATTTATTGGTTTATAAATTATGTTACAGATATGAATACACAAATGTATGCTAATATATCTTTATATGTTCCTACACATGAACAAAATGATATTAATCAAATGAAAAATACATATCAGATATCCCCATTAAATAATTTTAACTTATATCCTCTCTTTAATTTTGTAGCCTATGCTAGTTTAAAAATTAATGGTGTATCCATCACTGATCATAAAATAGAGAAAATTGAAGTACAAAATTTGAAAAATATGGAAATACGTAAGGGATGTAGATATAGTACCATATACAATAACATCGAATTTAGGCTATAATATATTTTTGTTTTAAAAGTGCAAAAAAAAAAAAAAAAAAAAAAAAAATTCAT
>NC_033659.1:1609240-1617903 GCF_001601855.1 Plasmodium reichenowi | reverse complement strand
ATATAAATGATTAAAAATATATAGCCCAATAATATTTATTATAATAAAAAATATAATTATATTTATCAAAATAATAAAAAAAAATAAATAAAATATATTTTTTATTATTATATTAAAAAAAGAAAAAAAAAAATTAACGGTATATATTTTTATTATAATTTGGAACACAAGTATTTTTTTCAATTATAAAATAGACACGAGTTAATCATATATATATATGTATATTATATGTATATTAATACATATAGACATTTATTATTTTTAATAATTAACCTTTTAAATAAAAAAAAAAAAAAAAAAAAAAAAAAAAATATCTCGTTTGTTTTCTTTTTTTCTTCTTTATGGAGATATGAATAATTATAATATATTTTTTATATATATTAATGATTAATAGTTTAGGAAAGAAGAAAAAAAAAATTAATTTAAACATAAATATAAATAAGTAAATATAAATATATATAAATATATATATATATATATATATATATATATGTGGGAACAAAAAATAAAATATATACATATATATTTATATATATATATATATATATATATTTATTTATTTATTTATACTGTTACTATAAAAAAAATGCTGCAATACATATAGGTGAACCTATTTATAATAATGTAGATAAAACAGTGCCTATTACATTTATTTGTGATATTCCCCCATCCGGATGTATAGATATTTTGAAATGAGTTGCTGTTCTTTCCATAAGGGTAAAATTATATTCCAACAAATTAAAATGAAAAAAAGTTTTTTTTTGATTTGTTGTTATTTTGAATGGTGGTAATTGTATCCATTCGATTTTTTTTTTTAATAGTTTTTCATCTTCTTCAAAAATTTTTTTTTGTTCTAATAAATTTAATGTGAGTATATCTATACAGTCTAATAAATAAATTTGTATACATTCAGGATGATCATATTTATAATTCCCTATATCTATGGTGAAATTTTCTACAATACCTCGTACACCAAATTTAAAAATGGAGCTATTCAAAATACAATTATTTGTAAGGGTTCTTAATATAATGGGCGGTCTATTTATTAATCGTCTTGTACAAAATCCATCTGTTTTACATGAATCGATAATATATTTTGGATGTCCTTTATATATATGATCACAATGATAATAAATTAATGTACAACCATTCTCAGGTTTATTTAAAAAAATTTTTTGTTTAGATATGATAGTATGTTTTTTAAATAAAGAAATAAATTCTCCATAGAAATTAATTTTATTTATACCACCGTCTGGATATAAATTAACTCTTATATGTGTCCAAGGTTTTTTAATTAAATCTTCATTATTTATTTTAAAATAATATGTCTTTTTCTTTCCAACTGTTTTTAAAAAATCTACACAATCTGCTTGTAATAATTCAACCCAAGGTGTATTTTGTTGTTCTAATAAATCAGAAATCGATTTATCTATTTTATATGAATCTAAAAAGTTATAACTTTTACGTTTAGTGTTTTTTTCATAATTTACAATTGTTTGTGTACCATGCATATTTTTAATATTATCCACACGTTTTATTGATTGTTCGTTTTTTGTATTTTCTGTATCTTTTAATAAATCTACATTTTTAAGATTTTCCATATCCTTGTTCTTTTCCATCTTTATATTATCACCCACATTATCTTCTATTTCATTTCTTGTGAATGTAGTAAAGTTACCAACCTTATCCCGCTCGTTCAAAATAAATTCTTCCTCTTTAATTATATCATCGATAGCATTGTTATCAGACACCTCAATGGATAAATGAGGACATACATCTTCAGCAATATTATCAAAATTTAATTCAATACCATAAATAATACATGGGTGTTTTAATTTTATTATTAACCATTCATGTCCAACATCTCTTCTTCTTCTAGTAATCCAACCAACTTTATCATCTTCTACTAATATATTTTCAGATTTACTTATAGAATCATCAGTAACAAATATTATCCTAGAACCATAATGTTTTGATAACACATTATTAAAATTAAAAAAATCGACATCATTAATATTTTCTATTTCTCTACAAGGAATCTTATTCATACCTTTACTAACAATCCAATTAAATATACCATTAAATATATTCATTATTTGTCTTATATTTTTTATATCCTTTCTTTGTTTCTTTCTATTAAAATTATTATTCTCTTCATTTATATCATTACTTATGTCATCCTCATGTAGTTTCCTTTTTTTACAAGTTCCATTATCATTCATATTGCATAAAGGGTTATATATCCCTCCTTCTTCTTTAGAACTTGATTCTTTCATTTTTCTTCTTTTTTTTTTTTTTTTTTTTTTTTTATATATAAAGTGGTATCCACATGAGGATAACACAAAAAATAAATATGTATAAATAAATAAAATGAAATGAAAAATATAATAAATAAAATGAAATGAAATATAGAATTTTATACACATATATTATATATATATTTAAAAAATTGTAAACATATTAGGTTCAAATAAAATTAAAATATAATATCATATAAAAAATATATATATATATTTATTAGTCCACATTAATTATGTAATAATTTAAAATATCATCACATAAATATATAATTATATATATAAATAATTTTGGAATTTTTTATCCATAAATTTTTTCTTTTTTTAATATTTTATTCCATCATATTATTTTTAATATTAAATATAAATAAATAAATAAATAAATATATATATATATATATATATATTGCATAGATTTATATAATATATGGATACACTTTTTTTAAATAAAAAATTATTAATATTATTTTATTTTATTATATTTTTTTATAAAGAGAAGGAAAAATTATAAAAAAAAAAAAAAATTTCCCTTTATATATATTTATATTAAACATAAAATAAATAATGTCATAATAAATAATAATATACAATGGAATTATAATATTGATGTTTGGAAAATGACATCATCTATATATATTAATATAATATATGTATAAATTTATTAATACCTATATTAATATATATAATATGTTTCCAAGTTTTTTTTTATTTATATTTAAAAAGAAAAAATATTTTTTTATCAAAATAAAATGTATTTTTTTAAAATATGCTGATATATATTTTGTATGTAGTACAATTTTATAATCATATTCATATTTTTTATACTTTGATAAACTATATAATTTTTTAAAAACATAAATAAATACTTTTATTTATTTATTATTTAATAGTAAAAAAAAAAAATAAAAAATAAAAAAAAATAATATTAAATAAAATATAATGTCCATTTCTTATTAAATTACACACAAAGTAAATAAATCTTTATGTATATTTATACATATAAACAAATTAATTAACTATATATCGACATTTGTATTCTCACCCAGAAAATAAATGAATATACAGTTAAAAAAATATAATAATAAAATAAAATTTTCATATTAAATTTCAGGTATTCCTCTGTTTATTGAACAACATAATGAAGCATTAGAGAAAATTATTTCTTTTTTATTTTTTTTTTTCTTAAAAATGTATAATATTATACATACCCTTTTGTTATTAACCATTTAACTTTTATCCTTATCAATTAAAAAAAAAAAAAAAAAAAGAAAATTGAACTTTACCAAATTGTAAATATCTTAACAATTATAATATATAATTTTTCGTCTTTTATTATTATATATTTCGAATCAAAACAAAAAAAAAAATATCCTTCCTCACATTTCAATATCGAAAAAAGAAAAGAAACAGTTATCCATATATGTATTTATATATACAATTTTAATATTTTAGCCTTCTAAAGGTATAATAATATTTATAAAAATAATTAAATATATTAAATTGGGTGGCAGTTGTTTTCAATATATATATATATATATATATATATATATATACATATATGAATATTTATATTTATTTTTATTTTTAAATTTATATTATTCCAAAATTGTTATTATTTAAAATATGGGGAAAAAAAAAAAAAATTTTTGGTGTAGTCTTGTTTGGTATTATATTTTGTTCTGTTGTACTAAAAATATCTTTATATATATATAATGTGTATGTAATTATTTTTTTTTTTTTTATTATGAAAAGATATATATTATGTTATATTAAAAAAAATATATTTTTTTTTGAATAATCATGCATAATATGTTTGTATCACTTTTGTGTGTATTAAAAAGAAAAATATATATATATATATATATATTTTTTTTTTCTTTTTACATACATTACAAAAAAAAAGGAAAATACAAAAATATTATGTTTTCAATAAATATTAATAAAAAGACAGAAAAACAAAAGGAATTTATAAATAAATAAATATATATATATATATATATATATATCTTTCTTTTTTATAATATATCTGTTTTATGATTTTATTTATTAATCTTTTCTTCTTTTTCTTGACCAGTGCAAAAATTGTCTTTGAAAAAATGTACATGTGTCGTACAACAATGTGATATATATATATATATATATAAATATATCACAAGAGAAATAATACAATATCAGAATAATAATAACAATAATTATTATTATTATTATTATATTATTATTATATTATTATTATATTATATTATATTTTATTTTTGTTTTAATTTTTATTTTTATTTTTCCCTTTTATATGATGGATAAAAATTATGGGGTGGAGGGAGAGACATTCCAAAATGCATACCAAAAGATTGTATTAAAAGATCGTGTATTAAATGAGAAGGAAAAAGAAATAAGCAAAGATCACTTATTTGAAATAAGCAAAATAAAAGATTACAATTTGATAACACATTATGAATATATATTAAAATTACATTATTTTAACAGTAATATAAATGTATTAAATATATATAGATTGGTAACACATGACTATGAAAAAAAGTTTGAAGAAATAGCATATAGCTTAAAAAGTAATATATTATTAAGTTTATTAGATATAAATGAGATAAAGCAAACTGATAATAGTATGATAAATTATTTTATAAATAATTATAATGATATGAAAAATTTTACATATGTAATAGGAAATCAAAAGTATCCAATGGGGTTTCAAAAAAATTGTAACGAAACATTTCAAATATATGTATTCAAAATCATACCTAACAAAACATTATTATTAAATAAAAAAAATGTACATGATGTTTTATCAAGTGGAGAAATACCTAATGGATATGATTCTATAGCAATTGAAGAAAAATTATATTATGAAAAAGTTGAAATCAAAGGGAATGAACAAGAAAAGGTATGTTATAAGGAAAATAAAAATGATGTAGATAAAAGTGGTTGTAACAAAACGGAAGGAGATAATAATAATAATAATAATAATAATAATAATAATAATATTTATAATAATAATTATTATTATTATAATAATAATGGGTTAAAAAATAATTATAGCTATATTTATAAAGTTCGAAATTCTGAACAAATATTACCCTTATATTTAATTGAATTTGAATTTAAATGCTTAAGAGTTGATATAAGCATTCCTGTATGTGAATATTGTTATAGTACCAAAGCAATTACCTATTGTTATAATGATAAAGTTCATTTATGTGATATATGTGATATAAAACATCATGAGAAAAATAAAATTTTAAAAAACCATAAACGAATACATATATCCGAATCACCTTATCAATTTGGTAAATGTCCTTATCATATAAATGAATTAATAGAAAGTGTATGTATGAAATGTTTTTGTACTTTATGTCCTAGTTGTATTTTGATAGGTACACATTCAAAATGTTTTGATCAAGATGACGATAATAATAATCATCCAATTATGAATATTAAAGATGCCTTTATATTATCGAATCAAAGAAAATCATTAAGTGATATATCTTTACAAAATAGAAAAACACGTATTTTAGAATTATTAAAAAAAAAACATAAAGTCTTATCAGAAATTTATTCAAATTATTCTTCTTTACAAAAAAGAATAGATATGTTATATCAATATATTATCAATGAAATCAAATTTTTAAAAAAAAAAAAAATCAATTTTTTAATGTCATTAAAAAGAGCAGTATTATCAGAATTATTGATTATAGAATGGATGGAAGCTTTTTTTTTTCATACAAAATTATCATTAAATATAAGTAATTTTATTATATATCAAAAAAAACATCAACTACTTATGAATTACTTAATAAATAATAAAAATAATAAACACCATCATCATCTACTCAAATATATACCACAATGGTTAATGGATAATATTTCGGTTCATTCAGATTTGTATATTTTTCAAGATCATTTTAATAATATATTAAATATTAATAATTCAGATAAAGACCAAAACGATAAAAAATACAGATCTCTGAATAACATAACAAAAAATAAAATAAATGGTTCCCATTTAATACATCAAAATAATTACACACACACCAAAAAATTAGACAGTATTTATAACATAAACAACATGTTCGATAATAGTAATAGAAATGCATTTTCATTATATGATCAAACAAATGTAAATGATAATCAGGTGTTAAATAAAATATGCAAAATGAAAACTAATCGTATTCTTTTCGATAATAATAACCATGATGAAAATATAGTATACTCAAAATTGGTCGATAAAACAAAACTTCTTCAAAATGATAACTTACAAGATAATAAAAATAATTATCACATTGAAGCAAATATGAACTATAATAAAAACAATACAACTCATTTTATGAACAATACATTTTATGAAGATAATTATTTCATTGGAGAATTAAATAAGGATAATAATAACATAATATCCGAGGAACAAAGAATGACAAATGATTATACATCTATAATAAATATATCACAGGATTATAATAATAGTACTGCAAATATATTATACAACATATTTAATAATAATAATAATAATAATAATAATAATAATAATAATAATAGTTGTAATAGTTTTGATTATTCAATGTACTGGACACAACAAGATACAAATATGAAAACACTAAAAAACACATATATATACAAAGAATTATGGAAAAACCTAATGAACTATAAATATATCAACGTTATTCATATCCTGAAAGCACAAAATAAAAAATATTCGTTCCAGATAATTTCATCCTTTCTAAATATATCTAATTATTATAAGAGTTTAGAAGATTTCGTAAAACATATAATTAAACATGAGGTATATACTTTGTTAAATAAAAATATTGAATGTCATACTAAGATGAAAATTACATATTTATTAGATAATATTACCACATTGTTATGTATACATAATTTAAAATTAGCCTTCATTATAGATACACATATAACAGCGTGTTATTCAGAAATTCAACAAAACGAAAAACAGTTTCTTATAAATGTCGAAAATATTAAGCAAAATGATCTCGTTTTATACAAGACGTATTTACACCAAAAAAATAATTATAATCAAAGATTTATAGACAAGGATGTAAGGAATGAAGAACATGTTATGGATGCTCGAAATGAAGAAACTATACATGACGACCAAAAAATGGAAATTAATATAGAAGAAAAAATAAATCAAAATGAATTAATAATGCAACAAACTCTTAATTCTAAAAAAGTTAGTTTTACAGAATCAGAAAATAAGGAAAAGAAAAGTGTAATAGAGGATACAAAATATAATGTACATTATGACAACACAATAATGGATGAAGAACAAGTTAAAGATATAAATGCTGTTAAAAAGTATGATATATATAAATCTATTGATTACAATAATATATTTAATAATGATAATGATATTTGTATTGATAAATTGATAAGTGATAAAGAAAAAAATGAATTGGCTACATTAAAAATAATAAAAGATTATGTTTATATTTATTTAGAAAAGGTTATAAATGATATAATAAATATATCACATAAAGATTTAAATGATAGTATACGTTTTCTATTTTATACAATACATGATGAAATTGATGGTATTAATAAACAAATTATTTATGAGAAAAAATTCAGTATACATACTTTAACATTATGTCTAGATCTATTTATTAATTCTATATTATATCCATATATATTTTATATTCATGAATTAAATGTACAAAATAAAAACATGACCGAAAATAATATTTATCAAAAGGTTCTAATAATATTTGGACAGACATTACGAGAAATATCTATTTACATTTTCCAAATATATAACTTGGGAATGTATGACAACAATCTAAAGGTTTTTGTAAATAACATCAAGAATAATAATATGTTGAAGAAGAGAATAACAAATGAAAATATGTTCTTCCTCGACGTCGCACAAAAGGTGAACATGATATATATATATATATATATATATATATATATATATTTATTTATTTATTTATTTATTTTTATTTATATATTTATAGCTTATATGTCTATATAGGTACATATTCATTATATTTTATTTTTTTTTGTCTTGTTTATTTTTAGCTGTTCAATTGGATCATCAAGAATTTAGAATCACCCAGATATTATTCTCCTCTAAAGTGGTATTATGGTGAAAGCATAGAAAAATCATATAAAAATGTTGTAGAAGAAATAATAAATATCGATAAATCTTCTTCAATTAAATGTGTTAACGAAAATGTAGATTATAATATTTTATTTAGTACTACCAATTTTAAAGATATTCTAACATTATGTTATTCTATAAATAAAGAATGAAAATTGAATATATAATTTTGTGTTTTTAAGAAGAAAATATATGTTAAAAAAAAAAAAAAGAAAAAAGAAACCAAAAAGAAAAACAAAACA
>NC_033659.1:1581816-1608866 GCF_001601855.1 Plasmodium reichenowi | reverse complement strand
AAACACACAAAGGAACCGTGAAAAAAAAAAAAAAAAAAAAAAAATTAAATATAATATAATATAATATAATATAATATAATAGAATAAAATAGAATATATAATTAATATTGTGCATATATTATAAAAAATAAACAAATAAGACAACAATAAAAAATTTAAAGTAAAAAGAAAAAAAATATAAAATAAATTAAATGGAAATATAAAATATACTTATATACATGTTTATTTTATTTTATTTTATTTTTTTTTTTGTTTTATTATTTTTATTTTTATTTTTATTTCTGCCCTTTTAGTATAACTTGTTTATATTTTTATAGGTTTCTTTCCATATATCGTGTGGAGCTGATATTCCATAAGATATATGATAATTTTTTGTTTGATTAAATAATATAAACAATACAAGAAGAACATCAATTTTTTGAATTTTATTCAATAGTATATTATCTTTCAAAATATGTTTATTTTTATATTTTAATGGGAAATGAGTTAATTGCATACCAGATATTTTATCTACAAAATATTTTAAGTCTTTATTTTTTTTATTTAAATATGATAATTTTGAATTTTCAATTAAATAATCTGAGAAGTTATTGTAATTTGTAGTAAATAATTCTATACATGATAATACTTCTTTTTTTATTAATTCCAAATCTCTAGGATTAGTTTGTACTAGTATAGTAAAAAAGCCAGCAAAATATTTTTCATAACTTATAAATTCAAATGATGAATCATATGTTAATTCTTTTTTCTCTCTTAAATAATGAAATAATTTACTATTTAATATATATTGAATAATATATGAAACTGCATTAAAAAATAATGGACTAGTATATAATTTTTTTTTCTTTTTAAGATATTCATTTATATTATGTTTCTCTTTAAAATGAAAATCTTCTAAAACGTGACTTTTTATTTTGTCTAATTCACTACAAATATATTCATCTTTATAAATAATTTCATCCTCATAAATATTTTCACAATTTTTATTTTTTTCTACCCCATTAATTATTCTTTTTAAATATTCCATTAAATAAAATGATATATGTATCCCATTAGATAAAAATCCGTACATGTTTGCTCCTTTTCCTACTAATAGAAATATACCATGTTCCTCTTTTTCTTTTATATAAACATAAGTTGTATTTTTTGACTTTTCCTCAAACTCTGAAAAAGGACATAACATGGAATAATAATCATTTAATAATAATTCAGAATTAGACTTACACGTATTATCTTCATTTTTTTTTTTTTCATTAATGGGATATGACTCATTTGATAAGTTATTTGTAGGATGCTTTTCTATTATTATATTATCCTTATTGTTTTTTAAACATACATCTGATCTTTTCTTTTCTCCTTCTTTTTCGATTATCTTCCCTTGTAATGTACCAAGATAATGTAATATATAGTAATGTATAAAATCAGAAAAATCACCTACAACAGTTAATTCAAATAAGGACAAATCACTAAATATATGTTTCAACATTCTTTGAACATCATCCATGGTAATATTTTCAGTATCGGAAACTTCAAAATTCTGGTATCCTATTTTCCCCCCCGTTACGTGCGAAATTGTTTGACCAAGTAAAAGGGACTAAAAAAAAAAAAAAAAAAAAAAAAAAAAATACATCCATATATATATATATATATATATATTAAACGTTATGATTATAAATTAATTTGCGTTTTAGCAAATAGCTTTATAATATAATAAAGAATTTAATTTTTTTTATTTTATTATTATTTTTTTTTTTTATTACCTGTAGACTATTTTTATATTCGAAGAAATCCTTTTTTAACTTATCAACTACCCTCGGTAAAGCAGTGTTCTCTATTTTTGTTTCCAAAATTATATTATTTAATATAGAGAAGGCTGAACTAATATTTTCATATTTATTATGTGTATATATATCAATAAAGAAATATTCATCATTAATATCAATATATATATTAATACTCTTATTACTACAATGGATTTCTACATGTTCTCGAGTAACATTTTCTATTTCTCCTCCTTCAAATAAACATATGATAGAAAATAATAAAAGATGAACATTTTCTTTTTTCTTTTTTATTATCTCATTATGTGGAATAATTAAACGCATATAAATATTTTTCTTATCTACTTTAGTTTTATATAAATTTACTTTGATACCGTTTAACAATTCATAGTTTTCTATTTCCTTCTGATTTTTTAAAGATAAAACATAATTCTTTAAGTTTAAAAATGTAACCCCTTTCTCAGATATGTTGTTTCTTGTATTATCATAAACAATATCATCATATATATTATTATATTTATTATTTATTTCCATTGTTTTTGGTCTCTCTTTTATATCAACACAAAGATTGTTACTTTTGTTAGAACTAGTGGGTAATCTCGGTTGAACAGAAGATTCAGTTATTTGGGGTAATATTTTCGTTTCATTCATATGATCATTTACCTTATTTATGTGATCATCCTTGTTTTCCTTTATACAGTAACATTTTTTGAACATGTTCAAATCTGGGTTGGTAGATAAACTATAAAATGGTAAAGATAAACACATATTATTAACATCAAATATATTTTCATTTTTATAATCTTCCATTTTATTAACAATAAAATTAAAGATATCCTCTGAATACTTATTTTCTCTTTTTTGAGGAATTATATATCTTGCTTGAGATAATTTCTTTGTTATATTTTCATATACATAATGAGGTGACAGAAGTTTATTTTGTATATTTATAGAATAATTTTGTACATCATTCATGGAATATATATTGTTAAAAAATAATTTTCTAATTTTATTTTTATGAAATAAATTTTCATTTTTCGATGGAACATGTATAACTACGCAGTGAGGTTTCATATTAGAATATGGATTAAAAATATTAAACAAATATTGAAAATATTGTTTAGCAAAATTATTTATTTCTTCTAATTTTAGTTTCTCAAATATTTCTCTTTTGATTTTCTTTTCTCTTTTCTCATTAAGATATATATGTTGACATGTATTATAATCAATAATTTTTTGTATTTCGTCAGTATATGTTTCATTAATTTTAGTTGAATCTAAAATATATTCTTCATCTTGTTCATTCATTTTATTGTTCATATCTTTTTCTGCATCATTATGATTATCATCATAATCATCATCATGTGGATGTATTAATTTCATATTTTTAGAGGAATGCTTATTACTATTAGTATATGCTTCTGAAATATCATGTGATATATTTTGATGATCTATTATTTGTCCACTCTTTTTTTCTTCAACATCTTTCAAATCATCTTCGTAAGCTATTTCATTCATTTTATAATTCAACAATTCATCTTCACTAAAACCATATTTTAATAAACTTTTAATAAAATTATAAAAACATTCTATTGTTTTTTCAAACGCTTTTATGGTTGTCTTAATTTCTATAGTCCGTATAGTAGCTCCTTCATTAATATTCGTATATTCATTAATATCTATACTATTAAATAAATTATTTCTATGTATATTAAATCTAAAGGATAAACAATAAAATATTACTTCTTTTATAACAGATATTTTCAAATCTTCTAATGTTCGTACACTTTTTATTTCCTCTTTTAATAAAATATTTATATTCACATTATTTAATGAATATTTTATAATTTCAAAACTTGTATTTATATTTTTCATTTCATTTTTGTTTAATAATTTCTCTTCTTCCATAGTTACACCATATTTATTTTTTAAATAATTTCTAAATTTTAATTCACACACAATATCATTTTCATTCCTTTTAAATTCTTTATATTTTTCAAGATCAATAATGTTATCGTCATCATATGTGTTACAAACATTTTCCTCTTTATTGTTATAGACTTCTTCTTCTTGAAAATTTTCGTCTGTGTCTTTAAATGTAATATTTTCATTATTATTAACATGAAATTTTTCATCCTTCGTTTCGATATTTTTTTCATTTTTCTCGAGTTGTATATTTTTTTTTACTTCTTCTCCTTCCTTAACCTTTATATTAGAATTATTACCAAACATATGAAAAACTGCAGGTAAATTTTTATTTCTAGAACGTAAGGTACATCTATCATTTAATATATTCAAATATATTTTATCTTCCTCTTTAAGATCTTTACCTTTAATATTCTCTAATTTGCTGGATATTAGCTTTTGTGCTATATCAACATTTACATCACCATATACAAAAAAATTGATGTTCTCAGGTCGGAAAAATAAATTAAAATATTCCTTTACATCTTTTTCTCCGTATCGCTTTAGTAATTCTAGTTTACCTATAGGCAATCTATGGCTTAACCTAAAAAATGATAAAATAAAACAATTCAAACAAGATATGAATAAATTATTATAAATAAATAAATATATATATATATATGTATATCTATTTATTTTATTATTATACCTATTCTCTTTGTGTAATACTTTTATTATATCTGAATTCATTTTATATTCTATATTATTTATAATACTGTACTCTGAAAAAATGGCCTTCTTCTCTTTGGTTATCCTCTCCTTATTAAATTGTGTTTCGCCCTTTAGTACTTCTACCATGGTATCGATACATTGTGATAAAATTGCATGCTTGTAGTTAAATTCATCTACAGTGTATATGTCATAATCTTCTATATCTTCTTCTCTTATGCTTTTTATAAATTGGTCGCACTTAAAATCGCTATAGAAATTTTCTTTATAAATTTCGTTATTAAGACTTACGCTTATGTAAAACACTATGTGATGAAAATCGGTGTATGCGTTCGTTCTAATATTTTTATCCACTATATTTTTCCGATTTCTAAAATGTAAATAAATAAATGAATAAATAAATAAATAAATATATACATATATATATACAGATGATAAGATATTTTCTTAGCATTTACCAAATGAAAACAACATAAAGCCATATATATACATATTCCATATATATATATATATATATATATATATATATATATATTTCCTTTTTTTTATTACTTAGAACCCATATAAGACACATGCTCACACAAGTGACTAATTCCTTGTTGATTTTTCTTTTCGTTGACACTTCCTGTATTTACTTCCATATAAACATGTAGTTCTTCATAATTATAATCTATTGGATTAATATAACATTTATATTCATCAGATATTTTATATGTTGGTAGAATTACATGATTTTCGTTATTCAAAATATACTTTTTCTTATTGACGCTTTTCCTTTTCTTATATATTATGTTGCTTAACCCATTTTGTAGTTCATATTTTATTAGATCTTCGTCTTCCTTTAATTCATTTATCTATAGAGAAAAAAAGAAAAGAAAAATTTATATTACATTTTTTTAAAATGAGTACAACTTATGATACCATCACAAACACCTTTTTTTAAAATATATATAAATAACATGCACTTTATACATATATATTATATTAAATGACATTTTTAAAATTATTTAAAAAATTATTAATAAAAAAGAAAAAAAAAAAAAAAAAAAAAAAAAAATAAAATAATAATAATAAATTATATGCAAATAATATTTTATTATCCATATTGTAGTTGTAAATTCTTATAAATCTTTAAAAGTTTCAACAATATTTTTATTAAGTTTCCTGTATGAAAATCATATATAAGAAAATGTTATTAATCATATATATTTATTCATAGAGTTAATTCTATATTAAAATTATTATTTGAATTATCATCAATTATTATATCTTTATCATATAATTTTTTCATATATAAACCATACTGCTTAGCAAAGTATGTTATTATAATATTAGCACCAGCTCTTAAATAACTTTTGAATAATTCTGTTATTATTTCATTTTCATAATTTATATCTTCATTTAAATATTTCACATAATTCTTTATCATCATATATTCACCAGAAACGTTATAAACAGCTATAGGAATCTGTACATCATCTTTAATTCGATTTTTTATTTTGTGTATTATGTCTAAATAAAACATTGATGGTTTTACCATTATTATATCAGCCCCCTCTATAATATCTGCAACAAAGAAAAAAAAAAAAAAAAAAAAAAAAAAATACATACATATATATATATATATATATATATATATATATATATATGTAAAACTAAATGTACAAATGTATATATTTCCTTATTTTACAATTTATTATTATCTTATATTTTCTTTTTTTACGTTTATCCACATTGTTTAGGTCCATATAACTATTAAAATCGTGCTGATAAGATTGCTTGTTTTTAACAAAATTTTTCAATATGTTAGAATTTAAGATTGATCGAAACGGCTTATACATACTAGAGGAATATTTGCATGTATAAGATAAAATTAAAATATCTCTAAAATTATGAAAGTCCAAATTTTTTCTTATCAGTTCAATTCTTTTGTCCATAGAATCACTCGGGCAAACAACATCAGCTCCACTCTTAGCCAAACATAAAGACTAATCAGGAAAAAGAAGTTCATAAATAAATAAATAAATAAATAAATATTTATATAACATACAAGTTTATAACCTTATAATATAATATATATTATATTATATTATAATAAACTAATTCATTTTTTTTTTTTTTTTTTCAATGAAATATATTGATAAATCATTACCTGCTTAACAAGAGTATGAACAGTAATATCATTGAGTATTTCCTTTTTCTTGTCATCATATATTCCATCATGTCCATATATGTTATATGGATCTAATGCCACATCTGCATATACTATAATGTCACCTGAAAATTTTTCTTTAATTCGTGATATGGTTTTACAAAAGTAGCTATTTTCGTTATATGATTCTTCACAATACACGGTTTTACTTTCTTCCCTTATTACTGGAAAGAACATAAAATGATGAATATTTAATTTTATACATTCCTCTATTTCTTTTATTATACCATCTACGTTATAAGTATAAATACCCTCTAATTGAGTATGTTTCTTTTCCACATCCTAAAAAAAAAAATATACACATATATATATATATATATATTTATTTATTTATTTATATTTATAAGTCCATATAAACATATTTTATATATATCTTTATAAAAATTTTTACGTTCATTTATACGTACAATTATATATTTATTTATTTTTTTTTTTTTACTTCTTCGTGTATAAATAATGGATAAATAAAGTTCGATGTCTTTATATTTGTATTATTATACAATGAAAGTAAATACTTATTCCTCTTTATACGTCTTTCTCTTCTATTAGTTTCTATATATATATTATTGTTAATATCCTTTGAGAAGTTTTTTATATTACTTCCTCCACTGATCTTTTTGTTATATACATCTTCAATTGATCCTTCATTATTACTTAATATTTGTGAATTCTAATATCAAATATTGTTTTTTTAGGTTACAGTAAAAAAAATTATTTTTATGCATTGATATTTAAAATAAAGTTAAATAATGGTGCTTAGCAGTCATAAGATATATATACGTATATTGTTTTTTTTTATTTTTTTTTTTTTTTTAAGTGCACTTTGCACATATTTTCAGAAAATTAGTAAGAACATATACAACAGCATGGAATAAAATAAATAATGCATATGTAAACATAAACACATAAACACATATATATTTATATATATATATATATATAGAAATAAATGTATATAATATATATATATGTATGTATTTATGTATTTTTTTTTTCTTATTTTATCAACTTAAGAGTTTCATTATAGTACATTATTATTCACGGGATTATTCCATCTTCTGAAACTTGATCTCTTACACTATAAAAGGTAAAGAATTAACATAATAAAGTATATAATATATTTTGTTATTTTATATAATTTTTTAATTTATATGCAATATATTACATTTGAAGATTTAGGTGTATTTAATATATAAGCTCTTTTCTTAGAGTTCCCATTAAGACAACAAATTAAATTTATTATAAGTATATACAATAAAAGCACCCCATCTGATTTTAACATTTTTTTTTTATTCTTTTCTAATTTGCCTCTAATTCAAAAAAGAAAAAAAGAAAAAAAAAGAAAAGAACATATTAAATGTAAAATAAGATACTAAATAGAATGGGTTCTTTTTTTTTTTTTTTTTTTTTTTCTCTATCTTTCAATATATCTGAAAATTCCAAAATTTTCATAATGATAATGAAAGCTTATTCCATAAAATAGAATAACTTTTCCTGATTATTTTTAACATCTTTTTTGTTTAAAATACATATATTTCTATATATCACATATATACATATATATATATATATATATATATATATATATATATATATTATAAAATTGATACACTTTTTTTTTTTGTATTATGTATCATATAAAGGTTATAAAAAAAATATATGAAAATAAGGTGAAACAATATAATACAATTTTTATTATTTTATTTTACTTTATTTTTTTTTTTTTCGTGAAATTTAATATATATTCATTTATTTATACTATATATATAATTAACATTTTAACATAGAATATAACTGAAATATGCAATCACTTTTTATCATTTCCTTTCTTCTTATTTATTTTAATTTTGTAATTGTGTTCAATTAATAAAAAAAAAAAAAAAAAAATTATACACTCAAATAAAGCCTCTTTAACTCTTGGGCTTCTATGCATCGAAAAGAAAAAAATAAATAAATAAATAATAGAAAATAAAATAATAGAAAATATAAACATAATTTAATATGTAAATAAATAAGTTACATTTTCTTATATTAAGTTTAATGTGTCAAGGAAAAAAAAAAAAAAAAGCTAAAGAATTAAATAAGAAATGTAAAATAGAAACTGTTTATGAAGAGATATATAATAATACAAAATGTATATAAAATTACGTTTATTGTATATAGGAAAATAATAACATAGTAAAAAAGAATTAAATATATATATTAAAAGATATGTTTACATTTTTCAAGAATAATAGATTTAAAAAAATAATAATTAATTATTACATTAAAAAAGAAAAACTTCCGACTCATTATGTATATATAAAAAAAAAAAATAAACAAAACCTGAATGGAATATATAAAAACACTTTAAATAATAATATCACTATATACATATATAATATAATATAATATAATATAATATAATAACCATTTAACATAATCAGTTTTAATTTTATTTTTAATTATAATTTATTTTTTCCTACAGCAGAAATAAAAAAATGTGTTATTATAACTTTATAAAGAAATGCATAAATAATAGTTGTTTATACATATATTACAAGATTTCGTAATATCCTTTGGAATATGTTTTATATTATCCTTAATAGCACGTATTTATTTTTGCGTATTCAATTTAAAAAAAGGAAAAAAAAACGAAATTATGAACAATAAAAAAACATTAACTTATTTATAAAAATATTAAAAATTGTTATTTCTTTGTTTCTATTTTATTTGTAGAACACCTAAATTTTTAACAATACTTATATATGTAGTCATTTTTCATATATGTTAATATTCTTTTTTAAATGTAAAATATTGTTTAAAGATTACCTTTTAGATAACAGAATATGGTACCACAAAAAAAAAAAAATGCAATATTTCTTTATAATATAAATATGAATAATTTTATATATAGAGATAACAAAAAATGGTGGAAACATTAAATTTATAATATAGTATAAATAAATATGTGCAAGCTAATTTGTAAAACTAGCCATTTTTATATTCAATAAAAAAAAAAAAAATATGAATTGAGTAATTTCTAATTTCCCTTCTTTTTTTTTTTTTTTTTTTTATTTTTTCTTCAATATAGAAAAATCGTTGTTTTTAAATAATTATATATTTTTAAATATATAAAAATATATATATATATATATATATATATATATATATATATAATATATTGTTTTATTCATCTAAAATATGATTGTCTCAAAGAGAAAAAATACTAAATGGTGCAAAATTTTTTAGCACTGTACTTGTAATATTAAAACTATAAAGGTTATATTATATATATATATATATATAATAAAATAAGTATTTTTAAGTAAGCATTTCTTTTTATCTATAATGTATTATATAATAATCAATTGACCAATTTCGAATACATATTTTTTTTCTTCCCAGTAATTTTGTAATTTATTATATCATCATATTTTCAAAATTTTCTCTTTAAATAAATAAATAAAAATATATAAATATATATATATTATATTATATTTTTTTTTTTTTTTGTATGTTATTAATAATTGCACACATTTTTTTTTTTTTTTTTTTTTTTTTTTTGGAGATACTTTATAATATTTATATAATTAAAATAGCAAAGAGTTATAAAATTATATCACAATAAACAATATAATATAATATAATATATATATATATATATATATATATATATTTTTATAAAATAATGAAGGAATATATTATTATAAAAAAAGGAAAAAAAAAAGATTATGAAATATATTTATTAATTTATTTTTTAATGTATAAATATTGTTGAAAGATTATTTGTTTTGTTATTAACTCATGGCACTAAAATACAAATGGTAATTTACATATACGTGTATGTTAGTATGTCTAAGTAATATATATATATATATATATATAATAAAATACATTATATTTACGTATATATTAATTAAACACCTTATTTATTTTGGCACTATATATAATCGTATTATTATTTTTGCATAATTATGATGTATTTATTCTCAAGTTAATCACTTTTACATATTAATATTAAATTAATAGTTAACACATTTCAAGTGCACCTAAAATAATATGCTTTGTCAAATTAAGGTGATATAATAATAAATAAAAATAAAATGATATAAAAGAAATTGAAATGTATATGTTTTAATTGTTCTAAAAAATATCTTCTTTTATTATTCTGAAATTAATAACTTATTTTTTATTATATATATATTAATTTTATTTATTTTTTTTTTTTTTTATATATTCATTTTTATTTATATTTTTTGTTTTTAATATATAATGTAAATTTTTTATATATATTTTAAAGAACACAAAATTTTTTTTTTTTTTTTAAATCTTTTGAATAGATATATATATATATATTATATACATATTATATATACATATTATATACATATTACCCTTTTACCTTGTTAATAATAAATTTATACCATTTTTTATATATGCATTCGAACTGTGCAAGTTTATATTAAAGAATTAGGAAAAATCTTTTATCCATTATAACTTTTGAATCCTGTATTTTTTTTTTTTTTTGGTTTTTTTTTTTTTTTTTAAATTAAGAAAAGGATGGAGGTATTAAATACAGCCGATGTGCTAAGACCAAGAATAAAAAGAAGCCGAAGTATATATGAAAGGGAAGAAAGTAGTCAAGAGAACAGTCCAAATAATCATCAAATAGTTCTTTATGGAGGTTCCATTAGAAATCATTCCTTAAATTATGCATGGAATGCTTATTTTGATAAGAATAAAGTAAAAAAGAATATAATGGTTTGTTGTGATTTGAATAAGATATGTAATGATATATTGAAGGGAGTAGAGAATAATATTTTAACTATTAAAACATTTTCATTTTTATTAATAGGTGTATGTAATATATATAAAAAGAAGGTATATTTTATCGGTCAAGATTATGACTTTTTGAAAAGGAAAATATTATCTTTGTATAAGAATAAAGAAGATAATTTGAATGAATTAATTAATAATAAAGAAACAAAGAAAAGGAAAGGTGGTAAGGACAATGTTGAAGATAATAATAATAATAATAATAATAGTGGTACAAATAAAAGAAGAATGAGTCGTACTTCTCTTCATATAAAGAGAGGATCTATAGGAATGAATGAATTATTACCATCTGTAATTGATGATTTTACAAGTAGGAGGTCTCGATTTTCATTAAATGCTGATGAAATAAGTATTGCTGGTACACAACAAAATAGTTATGATATTTTTAATGAAAATGAAATAAATAATCAAATGATGTTAGATATGTCAGGATATAATTATGACAATATGCATGGAGAACATGTTATGGAAAAAGTGCTAGATGCTTCTTATATTTCAAGAAACAGTATCCCCATAAACAATTTAGAGGGACTACATTTTAATAGAGCATTATCTGAATCATTTAATCATATGGATAATATAAATTTGGATAATTCTATATTGAATAATATGATACCAAAAAATATGTTTTCTAATATCGACGCTTCATTAAATGAAAAAAGTGTAATGGGAGATATGAACAATTTAGAATTAAATTCTTTACACAGAAGTGAGCTTTATTCTCCTGTTAATGATATATACAACATTCAGGATAATAATAAAAACATAAATGATAACAATATAAACAATATGAATAATATTAATATATCACCTTTTTCGAATGTAGTAAGAGCTAATGAATATACAAATGATAATGTTTATAATAATATATCCAATGAATTTTCAAATATGCAAAATATGAATAGTTCAAATTTTATGGGGAATTTTAATAGTATAAATAATTCTATGAATAACAGAAATGATTTATATAATTTAAATCCATTTATGAGCATGCAATCCATGAACCAGGATATGAATAATAGAAATAATTATCCTTTTGAACCTCGTGGTAGTAATTATGGTAATATAGATGCTAGAAGTGATGTAGTAGTAGGAAGTATATTTAGTCCTATTAAAAAAAAAAATATCCCCAAAAAAAATGATTACGCAAATATGTTAAATTTTGAAACATATCAGAATTTTGATTATTTTGATCAAAAGGATGATGATGCGTTTATAAAAAAATTGAATACGTTGCTCGGATTGGATGAGACAGAGGATATTATCCTAAATGATAAAAATAATGGTGATAATAATAAATATAATGATGATAATAATAAAAATGATGATGATAATAATAAAAATGATGATGATAATAATAAAAATGATGATGGTAATAATAAAAATGATGATGGTAATAATAAAAATAATGACCGTAGTGATACTAACGATGTTTTAAATAATTCAAATTCTTTAGCAAGTGAAAAAAATAACCAACTAGCGTTACATGAAAATGATAAAGGGAAGGAGATTATTATTGAGGAGCAGGAAAATCAGAATATGAAAAAAAGAAAATTAGAAAAACATATTATTGATAGAAATTATATAATAAAAGATTCCGTAATAAGAAGTATGTTTCGAGATGAACGTGTAGATTATAAATATTTTTTAATTGACACTATAAATAATGAAATATATGAAAAAATCGAAAAAGAATATCCAGGTTATCAATGCTTCTTTTTACAAACAAGTAGTGATAAAATAAAACCAGTACATAAATTAGAAATAAATTTTGGATATGAATCAATTGATCACGAAAAGAAAAAAAAAGAATTAGAAAATTATTTAGTTTTTTTAGGAAATAATAAATCCATATTATATGAGAATAAGAATGTAGTATATGATAATTTTAATATCAAGAAGTGCTTAGATAATATAGATGAACAGATGACGTATTATAATGAAAATGATAGTTTATCGAATAATTTTTTATCATTTGAAGATAATAATGAAGAATATATTGAAGGTTCCGATAATAATATTCCTAGTGATGGTAAAAATAATAATGATAATGATGATGTATATGATGATATGCATTTTGAACAGGTAAGAGAAGAAATCGGTGTATTAGATTTCCATACTTCACATAATATCCATCCTAATGATAATATATTTAATAAAGATAGATTTAGCATCGATCCTATGTTAACTCAAAATGAGCAACTTGATTTAAATTTGAATGATTTAAATTTCAAAGATGATATAGAATCAAGAATTAATATAGAAAGTCAAATGTCTAAAAGTTTAAATATGTATAGAGATGGTGATAGTATCACAGAAAAAAATGATAATATAACTAATGATATAAATTTTGTAAATGACAAATTAAATTCTGAATTTAACTCATCTCCTTTAAATTTGTCTATTTCAGATAATTATGATTTTTCAAATATATTTAGTAAAGATAATCAAAGTTCTTTATATTCAATATTAGAAGATAAAAATATAGAAATTGATATAAACCTAAATCAAGATTTTGATGTTATTGCAAGAGAATTATTAGAAGTATATAAAAACCTATCGAAAAAAATTAATTATATCTTTTTTGATATGATAACTAGAAATAGAAAATCAAAGGACGAAGTAGCTATTTTATTTTATGTTACTTTACATTTGGCAAATTTAGGATATATATATGTAATGCAAAAACCAATATTACCTGAACAAATAAATTATTATGAAGAGCATTTTTCAAGACCTATATTAATACAATATATTGAGAAAAATAAAAATTGAAAAAATATTTTTTTTTTATAAATGTACACCAAAAAAAAAAAGAAAATTATATGATATAAATGTATATTTTTTAATTTTTTTTATTTTAAATCTTCACGTTTATTAATCATATTATATTATATATATATATATATATATGTTATGTCGTATATCTTTTCTGTCAAATATTTCACTACATTTTATATATACATTTATTCATATCTGACAATTATATACATATGTATATATATGTTTAATAAAAAAAAAAAAAAAAAATGGCACATCTCTACAGTATTGTAAATTAACTTTTTAATATTATTAAATAGAATACTTCTAAAAAGAGAAATATATAATATAAATATTATAATTACTTATATGAAATGTGAAAATTTTATATATTCTTAATTGGTCAATATAATAAACTCTCTTCATATGATATAAATTACTTTTTAATCATAAAAGCATATACACTGTTCATATGTATTTAATAACAAAAAATAAAAATAAAAATAAAAATAAATAAATAAATAAATAAATAAATATATATATATATATATATATATATATATATATATATATACATAATATATGTTAATTTATACTTTTCCGCATTATTTTAAATAAACAGCAAATGTCTATTTAGTTTTATTTAATTTAATTTTTTTATGGAAACATATTTTATATAAACATATAATAATATTATGAATACGTTTGAAATAAATATATATTTCTCTATTTATTCAAAATTTATAAAAAAAGGAATTAATAAAATAAAAATAAAATGTTATTATTACTTTTAAATTATATATACATATTGTACTATTTATTAATTTAATAATTTCTTTTTTTTTTCTTTTTTTTTTTTTTTTTTATATTTTTCTTGTATATTTTAAACAATTAAATAAATTCTTATTATCTTAAATTTACCGAAAATTAGAAGGTATTAATATATGACACATTAGAATGGAATAATTTGTATTCTTTTACAATATTAAAATGTACATATAAAATAAATAAATAAATAAATAAATATATATATATATATATATATATATATATATATATATATTAATATGTATATGTTTATTATATGTGTATATATTTATGTGTTATTTTTATTATAATTACTTTTTTTTATAATTTTTTTTTTTTTTTTTTTTTTTTTTTGTTAATTCTTTTGAATTTATTTTTATAATATTTTTAATTATATGAATACATTCTTTCTGTTTGTTCGTTTTCTTCTAATAATGTCACAAAAGGATAAAATAATAACTTTTTATATGTTTAAAAGTTGAATGGAAAGGTCTAAATTTATGTAACATAAAATAAATATGAGATAGCATATTATATATATATATATATATATATATATATGTATATTTTATGTTTATATCTTTTATGATATAAATATTTAATAAAGATAATAATTTGTCAATCAACACACACCTATTTATTATATATATGTATTTATTTATACATATATATAATATATATATTTATTTATTTTTCTCTGTTTAGAATGTACAAATATTATATATAATGTTTTTGTATCATTGTGATTAACTCAATAAAATAAATGAGGAATGTGTAAGAGTAGGATAAATTAGTAATTATAAAAATATATACATTTTTATTATTAATGGGTTGAATATTTTCTTTTTTATAAATGTTCTAATATATATATGATATATATATATATATATATATTAATATTACATTGAATATTTTAATTAATAAAAAGATAAAGGATAAAGATGAGTGATGATGATTTTTTTCATATCAAAAGTGATTGTTCTTTACAATATATTAAATGCAAGACTAGTACAAAAATAGATGATATATTAAAAAGAAGAAGGAATCAAAAAAAAAAGCTTAAGGATAGTAGTAATTATAAAAGTGATGAATTCTTAAGCTTAGACAACAGTGGAATTGAGGACGAATATATTTCAAATGATAACGAGAAAGTATATAATGAGGATGATATAATATATTACAATAATAATAAAGTTAATATAAGAGAAGGACAAACGTGTGAAAGTATACATATGTTTAATGGAATCAATAAAAATAACATCGACATTATAAATGATGATAATATAAAAAAGGATAATATAAATAATGACAATATAAATAATGACAATGTAAATAATGACAATGTAAATAATGACAATGTAAATAATGACAATATTAACAATGACAATATAAATAATGACAATATAAATAATGACAATATTAATAATGACAATATAAATAATGACAATATAAATAATGACAATATAAATAATGACAGTATTAATAATCACATTGTAAATAATGACAGTATTAATAATGACAATATAAATAATAATAATTATTATAAACAAATATATAATTATAATAAGTCAGGAAACTTTAATAATTTTTCTAGAGGATATTTCTCGAACACTTATGAAAAAGGTAATACATATTTATTAAAAAATTCTTCTGAAGAAATGTTATATAATAAAGATCATATAAGAAAAAGGTCGTTAAATAATTTATGCTTTCAATCAAATTTATTAAACAGAAGAAGTAATATAAATACCTTTAACGATTTATCATCTTTCGAAAATACTAAGAAATCTTCTTTATATGCTAAATGTTCTGATATTTTACAAAAATATGATTCAAATAAATTCAATAGAAAAACGAATGAAGATATTTATACAAGACAAAATAGAAGTAGTATAATATATCAAAATAGTAGCAAAGAATTTATCCTTAATAAATTAATAAGTAATAATGATAGTAAAGATGAATTATTTACTAATTTAAATAGAATATATTCTAATGATATCGATTTAAATAAAACTCCTTCCAAAAGTTTATCTAAAGGATATATCGAATATTTGAAATATGAAACAGCTGGGAAAATGAATTTGAGTGAATTAGAAACTCCTCTAAATATGAAAGAAGATGAGGGAAATAATACTCCGTTTATAACATACTTTTTAGCTGGGAAAACAGAAAGTAAAACAATCAATGAGGAAAGTAATGATGATAATAAATATGATAATAAATATGATAATAAATATGATAATAATAATATTAATAATAATAACAACAATAATAACAATAATAATAACAATAATTATAACAATAATTATAACAATAATTATAACAATAATAATAACAATATAATTGATGCCCTGCTAAATAGACACATACACACAAATAGTAATATAAAAAATAATGAAGGAAATACAAATAGTTCTCCTATCCATATAAATAAAGAACATAATAAAAGTGAGCATATTTATAATTCAAAGGTATCAAGTACCGTTTTTGAAGAGTTAAAAAATCTATGTCATGAAAAAGAGAAAAAGGTAAATGATGTATCTTCTAGTCATATAAATAATCAAAAGACTACATTACTCACGTCATACATAAAAGAACAAAATAGTAATAATAATCAGGATAATGTTATGCCTTACAATAGTTCAAATACGCTTTTTGATAAAATTAAAAATTCACAAAAATTCAGCTTTATTAAAACAGAAGAAGAATATATTAATATGCTAAAAAATGATGAAAAGGATAATGTTCCTATAAATGCATTAAATAAAAATAGTAATAATAATAATAATAGAATATGTTCTTCAAATAATAATGTCAGCTTTGCAGATAATATTTTTTCAAATAACAAATCTTATATTGATAATACAAAGATGTATTCTGAAGATTATATTAATCTAGAAAAACAAAAGAGTGAGATTTTCTTACAAGATCAAGAAAAAGGAAATATAATGAACCATGTAAAGAAAAAAGAAAGCATACCAAATAAAATTAATGATGACATAGTAAAAAGTGATTATCAAAATGTTATTCCAAATAATTATGAACATTTGATATCATCAATTAGTAAGAAAGAAAATGAAAACAAGCAAAATAAATATATGGACAATGATAATATGGGAAATAATATATTACATTCTGAAAATTTTACTGACATAAGAAAAGATAAACATTCAACTTATCATAATAATACATGTGATAATATTGTCAATAGAGAAAATAATAATGATATAATTCTTCATAATAATTATAATAGGGTACTGAATGAAGAGAATATTCCACAAATATATTTTAATAATCATCCATTTATTAATGTCAATATGAAGAGAAGTATGTCATTATGTAATTTGAAGGATACACAAAAGGATGACTTAAAATATGATGATCTTATACAAAATGTGAATAATCATCATATATATGATATGTATATTAATCAAAAAAAAAATATAAAAGGAAATTCCGATATCCTTTTTGATCATACAAAGGGTATGTTATTGGAGAATATTAAGGAAAATGGGTCTTATATTGGTACACCCACAACAGGGCAACAACTTAATCCTAAAAATAATAATGATATAAATAATATATACAGTAATAATAATATATGTGAATATAGAAAATGTACTAGTAATATACAGAACAGTATAGATTATAATGATCAGCATAAATTTAATTATGTCGATATGGGTCAGTTGAATTATAATCCAACAAGTAAAAATAATATGAAATCTACGAATAAAGAAAATGATACTAATAAAATAAATATAGATATAAATAATAATGATGATAATAAGAAAAGTTGTGATGATATTTATTATGTGAATGAAATGAAGAAATGTAACATTTCGGATAATAATCAAATGAATAACTCTCAAATGTTAGATTTTCCAAGTTGTAATATAAACGTAAAAAATAACAATAATTTATATGACAATAATTTATATGACAATAATTTATATGACAATAAATTATATGACAATAAATTATATGACAATAAATTATATGACAATAAATTATATGACAATAAATTATATGACAATAAATTATATGACAATAAATTATATGACAATAATTTATATAAAAATAATTTATATGACAATAATGGTAGTGGTGTAATATTAAGTCATAATGTTTTATCAAAAAATAATAATAGTAATAATCAAGAGAATTATGAAAATTATAAGAAAATAAATGGAAAAAAAAAAAATATATATATAGATATGTATGACGTACAAAAAGAGAATTTAAATGAGGGAAACAAAGTAGCAGAAAAATTAATTTTATCAACATTAAATAAAAATATTAATCATAAATTAAGTGAAACTGCAGATTTTGGATACAAAGAAAATGATCTTATGAATGAATCAAAAAATGGTGATAATACAATCAAAATTGTAAATAGTAATTTATATAATGATAATGACTGTTCGTTAATTAATGACATAAATTTGAAACAATATTGGACGGACTATATTATGAATAATATGAATAATGTGAATAATATGAATAATGTGAATAATATGAATAATGTGAATAATATGAATAATGTGAATAATATGAATAATGTGAATAATATGAATAATGTGAAAAATATGAATAATATGAATAATACAAATAATGTGAATAATACAAATAATGTGAATAATACAAATAATGTGAATAATACAAATAATGTGAATAATACAAATAATGTGAATAATACAAATAATGTGAATAATACAAATAATGTGAATAACATGAATAATGTGAATAATATTAAAAATAATGATAATAAACTTCAGAGTGTTATGTCCTTTAATACATTTTGTAAAGATATGAAGGATGAAAATTTTTTCAATCAGTTTCTAAGAGAACACATAAAAAATAGTATCAATAATGTTGTTGAAGAAATATTGAATGATAAACAGAATGAAATTTTAAAAAATAAAATTATAATAAGCGATATAAATAATAAAGAAGTATATAACAAAGATAATGAAAATAATAATAATTTATCTGTTAAGCATTATGAAAAAGGTATACCTATCCATAATAATTATAATATAAATAATGATCCCATAATTAAAGAAGACAAAATAATTAGCTCCGAAAATAGCACTAAATTAGAGGATAATGGAATAATACATAAAAATGTTACAAGTTCAACATATAATAATGGGACGAATAATACAAATATAAGTCAAATGAAAGAAGAAAATATAACAAATAATGATATTATTTGTAATGATGAAAATATTTATAATGATGAAAATATTTGTAATGATGAAAATATTTGTAATGATGAAAATATTTATTGTAATAATAAAAAACAACATAAAGATGAGAAATCATTCAACCATTCATGTAGCGATATACAGTTTAATCAAGATGACTTTCAAGAAATACAAAAATTAAATAATCTTCTAAAGTCTAGGAAAGTAAATAAACTTATACAAATTAAAAAAGATGATATAAATATAAAAAAAGTATCCTGGAAAAATATATCATATAATTGTATTGACATCATATATTATCTAATACATGAAAATAATAAAAAGAACAATAAAATGAATGCTCTTATAAATGATATAAATAATATTCATGAATATGAAAAAAAAATAGAATATTTAAATAAAGAAAATGAAAAATTAAAAATAGAAATGAAACAAAAAAATGATAATGAAAAAAAAAAAGAACTTAAAGAAAAAGCCAACTTAAATAATAAAATATTAGAACAATCCAAAAAAATTACCAACTTTGAAAAAGATATATATATATACAAAAATAAATTAAATAAACTGAATAATAAAGTAATAAATAAAGATATAGAGATTAATAAATTAAAAAAACAATATCAAATTATATTAGAAGAAATAGAAAATTGTAAAAATGATGCAAATATAGTATTAAAAAAAGTATTAAATAAAAAGAATACGAATTTAATTGATAAACAATGTTTAGATATATCCAAATATTACCAAATATTAATCAATTCATTAAATGATGAAATTAAAAATTTAAAACATCTTATTAAAAGTGAAGCTAAGGATAAAATAATCTTAAAAAAAAAAATTAGTCAATTAACACAATCCAATCAAAATGAATCTAATAAAAATTCTTATATAGAAAAAAATAAGACAGATAATAAATGTACGAATGATAATAATATCAGTCAATATACAAATGATGATGAACATATAAATGATATAGATAATAATAGTTATGCAAATAATAGTAATATTCAAAAAAATATAGTATATAGCAATTCCTCATACAATAGTAATATTATTAAAAAGGATATAAATAAAAGTAGTAGTTGTAGTAATAATTATAATAATAATACTTGTAGTATTAGTAGTAGTAGTTGTTGTAGAGATATATATAGTCATTCTTTAAAAGAAGAAAAGAAATATAAAAGAATGTATGAAGATTTAATTAAACAAATGAATGATATTAAAAAAGATCATGAAAATGAAAAAATTATATATAATAAAAAAATAGAACAATTAGCAAAACATCAAGAAATGCAAAATATCAAAAATCAATTAGATACATCAGAAAAAATTGTAGAAGTATATCAACATATATTTAAAGAAAATATAAATAACATAAGAAATGATAATATACATAGTACACAAAATAATGAACTAAAAAGTATGGATTATTACAATCTTAAAAATAATATTTATAATAAACCTACTTCTTTAACTTATATAAATGATAATAAAAATGGTAGTAACGAAGCAACAAATAAAATTAATTCTGGTCATATCTTTAATTCAAACATAAATCACTCAAATATATTTAATAATAACCATAATAATTATGATATATGTAATCAAGACAACAACGTGATAAGTCATATTTTATCAAATGGGGATATTATAAAACAAGATAAAAATTATACTTTAAAAGATACCAAATTAATTAATGTTCTACCTAATAGCATATGTAATAAAAATTTTATGGAAGGTATAAACAGACAATCACAAAATAATTATCTTAACCAATTTCTTGAATTGTACATCAAAAATAATTCCATAAATAATGAGGACTTCAATATTTATATGAAGAATTTAAACAAACAGAAGCAAAATGAAGAAATAAAAGAAATAAAACAAAATGTACAAGAGTCAAATATATTATTTGAAGACAATAATTTAAATAATAAATTACAAAATGAACATAACAAAAAACATTTATTAAACACTCTAATGAAATATAACAAAATAGATCTAATTAATATATTTGTAGATATCTGTAACCACCTAAAAACTGATAATATATCAATAGTAATACAATTTATTAAATTCATGTCTTTTATTGTTTATGAACAGTTTCCTTTATTTACTTCCTTTTATTATACCCTTACTTCATTAATATCATTGGATAATGTTAAATTTGACGAATATATTAACCTTATCAAAAAATGGAAATCATTTTATACAAGTGGACAAAAATATTATTTATTCAGAAGGAAGGTACTTTTAATTTTTCAATCTGATCTAAAAGATATAGAAAAATCTCAAATAGACAAAACATGCTTAGATCTTATTCAAAATAATTATGATCAAAACAAGGAACTATCTACTTATACAGACGTATGTTTTAATGTATTCATGATTATTACACAACCGTAGAAATATATATATTATGTATATGTGGAAAATATGTATAAATATATATATATATATATATATATATATATATATATATATATATATATATGTATGATACCTGCTTATCATCATAGGGTTCTATATATACTTATTATTTTATTTGCTTCTATTACAGGGTTCTTTTGAAAAGGCAGAATATATTCTAAACAAACATTCCAAAGAAATTATCAGTAAAATTATTAAGACTTATATGAACATATATAATATTGATAAGATCAACAATATTATAGGGCATATGAACTCATTAAATTCAAAAGTATGAATTAATATGAAAATGATACAATATATATGTATATATATATATATAAAATATTGATTTATTAATCATTAAAAAATATATGCATAATATTTATATATATATATATTTTTTTTTTAGATAAAAACGCAATCATATTTCATTAGATCTATATCGTCTTGTCTAAATTTAAACAAAGTTGATAATTTTCAAGAGGTGAGAATGAAAAAAAGAGAAATAACCGTGCGTATCAACCTAACTATTATGTTATATATTTTCGTACGAATGTGTCAACATACAAACATTTAAAATTTGTATATATATATATATATATATGTTTATTTATTTTTAACAGATTGAAAAAAAGGTAAAAGAATTGATCACCACAAGAGAAATTGGAGAAAAAATAAAGAACAAGTAAAAAAAAAAAAAAATAAAAAGAACAATAATAGATATAAACAACAATATATATATATATATATATATATTTATTTATTTATTTATTTTCTGTAGAATTAAAATAGAAGACATTGATGAATATTTAGCCGCCTTTACAATTATGGGCACCTTGAAAAAATATTTAAATATTACTCATACGAAAGATCTTTTACCTTCTATATCAAAAATTATTCAAAAGAATAAATGTTCTTCATAGAAAAAGAAATATATATGTATATATATTTAAACATTTACTCTAATTTTTTTTTTTTTTTTTTTTTTTTTTTTTTGTCAATACATTTTTATATATTTGATTTTTTAATAGTTACCATATATGTATAACCCTTTTTTAAAATGATAAAACGTTTAATATAATTTACATTTCCCTTATCACAAATTTTATTTATGTGTTAAAAATGTTGAGAGTTTGATTTTTTTTTTTTTTTTTTTTTTTTATTATTATATGTTGGTAAGTGATGAAATCATAAAGGCATAAATATTATAAATACACTTTTGCGAGAAAAGTTCGGAACATGACGACGAATAAAAAAATAAGAAAATGAGAAAACAGGAATATGATAAAATAAATAAATATGTTAAAAATGAGAAATAGTTTTTCAAAATTTGAATGCAACATATATATATATATATATATATATATATATATATATATAGAATACGTTCACCTCATTTTTTTTTTAAAGTCGTAAATGCATTTATAAAATATATATAAAAGAAAAATGTTATCAAATATATATATCTATTCATTATTCATTTGTGATATATATATATATATATTTTACATAGCACTTTTTATTATATCAACAAAAGATTCTTTTAAGGAAGCATTTCCAACTAAGAAACCATCAATATCTTCTTGTTGAATTAATGAAGAACAATTTTCAGTATTAACACTACCTCCATATAATATTCTTATTTGGTTAGCTTGTTTTTCTCCGCATGTATCTTTTACAATTTTTCTGATTTCTTTGTGTACTAATTGAGCTTGTTCAGGTGTAGCTGTTTTACCAGTACCAATAGCCCATAAAGGTTCATAAGCCAAAATAACATTATCAAAATTATCAATTAAATCTACAAATGCTTTAACTTGTTTTGTAATAACTTCGATAGTTTTATTTTGTTCTCTTTGTTCTAAAGATTCACCAAAACATACAACGGCTTTTAAATTATTTTTTAATGAAGCTTGTAATTTTTCACGAACATCTTCATCGGTTTCATGGAAATATTTTCTTCTTTCAAAATGACCAATAATAACATATTCAATATTTAAATCCTTGGCAATTTCTGCACTTACTTCACCAGTGTATGATCCATTTCCGAATTTTGATACATTCTGAATACCAGTAGAAAACTTACTCTGAAGTAATTTCCTTGTATGCTCATAATGTACGGAAACAGGAAAAACAACAACGTCTAGGGAGTAAAAACATACAAATAAATATTTTACAAATATGAACATATATATATATATATATATATATATATATATATATATATATATGTGGAAGTATACTATGACTTATATGAAAATATCATTTTTAATATACAAAAAAAAATATATATAAAGGTACAAGGTGTGCACATAAGGTATATAAATATAAACATATATATATATATATATATATATATATATATATATATATATTATTTTAAAATGATCATAAGAATTATCACATATATATATATATATAATATATATATATATTATGGTATATAATTGTGCTTTTTAATATATACCTAATTTGCTTGGATCAAAATCCAAATTGTTAAAACTGTTTGTTAAAGATTTAATACTTTCTAAAGTTCCATTACATTTCCAGTTAGCTGCGACAAAATATTTTCTAACCATTTTGTAAAAAGAAAAAATAAAAAAATAACAAAATAAAAAAATATAAAAAACTTAGTAATTAAATTTTTTTGGGATAGCAGTTTAAAAAAATAATAATAATAATAAAATTATATACTTATAATATTAGTTTTTTAAAATATTATAATTTCTTTAAAGAAGGAAGATATAATAAAAATAATATATTATATTAAAAAAATTAAGCAAATATTATAATATATTTTTGTTGATATGTTTTTTTTTATATACGGAATATTTTTTTTATTATTTTTAGTTTATTAAGAAAAAAAGTGGTCAATTAAAAAAATTATAAAATTTATAATATATCATAGAAGAATATGCAATAAAAATTATAATAGAAACCGCAAACAAATAATTTAAAATTAAATGAAAAAAAAAAAAAAAAAATAAAAGAAGTGTATTATATAATAATATATTTAGTTAGGGGTACATTATAATATATTTTAATACTATAATTACATATGTATCTTATAATAATATAAAATAAGAAGTCTCAAAAGTTCAATTTTAATTTAATATTTTCATATAATTAAAATATGTTTTGAACACATAATAATTAAAAATAAAAATAAAATAAAATAATAAAAAAAATAAAAATATAAAAAAAATTTTAATAATCTTAAGACATATTTTATATATATATAATATATCTCATGTAGGAAGTTAATTATTTCTTTATTTTTTTTTATAATTTAAAAAGGACTGTTTTTAAAATTATGTTAATATGACATAAATAAAAAAATACCATACAATGTATATATATATATATATATCAAAAAAATGAACTACATAAATATTATAAATACCGTTTAATAATAAAATAAGGTATTTATTTAATAAAAATATTTAAAATATAAAAAAATAAATTATATATATTTTTGAATTTTTATTAATCTTCACTTTTTAATAAAATAGTTTAAAAAATAATTCAGTTAATATTATTATATCTATAACTTTATGTTTAATATATATATATATATATATATTTAAAAGTTCCATGTTAAAATTACGTAATGTTTAAATTTAAATGCCTTCATAATTTAAAAGCTTAAAGATATTTTTTTTTTTCCTCAAATTATTTTGATGCTTTTTACATGTAAAAATATATATTTTCTTTTAAATAACACTAATATATGTATAATTTTTTTTTTTTTTTTTATTTATATGATCCCTTACTTTTTAATATCAAATTGTGTATTAATAATAAATCCTGGGTATTATTTATATATATACAAATAGAAGTTAATATATTAATATTATATGTATATTATTAAATTACTAAGCATTAAATATTTATATATTAACAGCATGTATATTATAACCTCTTCATTTAAAATCATATTGTGATAATTTTTTAAGGGATCCTTATTATATTTTTTTTTTGTTATAATAAATATAAATAATTAAAAAACAAAAAAATAACACTATATATATATATATACATATAGTATGATGTAGATATGTCTAAATATATGTAATAACATTTTTACTACACATATAATATATATATATATATATATTTATTTATTTATTTAATTGAATAAATTTTTTTTTATAATACTTGTATAGCTTTATTTTAATAGTTTTGGATCTTTTAAAAAAAAAAAGAAAAGTGATAAGATAAAAATAAAAACATTTATATATAAAAAAAGAGAAGAAAAAAAAAAAAAAAAAAAAAAACATATAAATATTGTTATTTTCAACATTATAAAAAATACATGTAAAAAAAACATTTTCTTTATTAAAAAAAAAATATAAAAAAAAATATTAAAAATAAAAAAAAAATACAAAAATATAATTTTTTATATTTTTTTTTTTT
>NC_033659.1:1572905-1581525 GCF_001601855.1 Plasmodium reichenowi | reverse complement strand
TATATTTTTTTATTTATTTAATTTAATAAATTTTTTTTTAAAAAACTTTTTAAACTTTATTTTAATATTTTTGGATCTTTTAAAAAAAAAAAAAAAAGTGAAAAAAAAAAAAAAAAAACATTTATATAAAAAAAAAGAGAAAAAAAAAAAAAAAAAAAAAAAAAACATATAAATATTGTTATTTTCAACATTATAAAAAATACATGTAAAAAAAACATTTTCTTTATTAAAAAAAAAATGTAGAAAAGCATATCTACACTTACAAAATACTGCCTATATATAGCTTTTTACATTTTTTTTTTTTTTTTTAAGCAAAAAAAAAAATTTTATATTCTATCCTTATTTTATATATTTAAAATAAAATAATAATTAAATATATATATTTATAGAATAATTAAAAAAAAAAATATGAGAATGCAAAAGATTATATTTAAATTAATAATATGCAAAATAAGGGGGTGGAAAAAAAGAAAAATTAAATTATAAATAAATTGGTGTGTACATATATAATAGCATATGCTATTATAATTTAAAAAAAAAAAAAAAAAGAAAATGAGGAAAATAAAATGTATAACATTATATATATATATATATATATATATATATATATATATATTTATATATATATAAAATATTAATATAAAAAAAGGAAATGTCAAAAAAAAAAAAAAAAAAAAAAAGAGAAAAAATACACATATTACACAATATATCATTTTCTTCAATTTTAAATATTGATAACATATTTCATATATATATTATATATTTTTTATTACTTGTTTATGAATTATTTAAACATATTAAAAAGTAGTGAAGAGAAAAATAAAAAAAATTATTAAAAACTAAATACAATATAGATAAAGAATGTATTTATATACATATAAATAAATAAATATATATATATATATATAAATTTCCTTGTTTTTGCTTTTAATACTGTTCAATAGGTATAATTGTACTTAATAATATATTGTTGGATATTAATATTTATTTAATAATACTGGTGTAATGTTAATATTCCTTTGTATACATAGAAATATATATATATATATATATATAAATATGTGTTTTCTTCTCTCTTTTTTTTTTTTTTTTTTTTTTTTTTTTTTTTTTTTTTTTTTTTTTTTGGTTTTTTTTTTATTAATCATTTTTATAATTTATCATATATTTCATTTTATAATATAGAATTTCTTTCATTTTATAACTTATCGAATTTAGGATTTTATAATTTATTGATTCTTGATTTTTTCCTTACACAAAAATGTAAACATATATATTAATATATTTTCTTTGTATAACTTTGAAATTACCAGTAACCCATATATTTTGTTATTATAGCTAACATTACAATTATAATAGGAATTAATTTATTATCTATTAGGAATTTATTAGAATTACTATTATATGCTTTTAATTGGTTTTTTAAACTCTCGTTTTCTTTTTCTAAGGCTGCTTTTTGTTTATCAACAAAAACGCAATAATTTAAAAGTTCATGATATTTCCTTTGCATACCCGGTAGACCTCCTTTTAAACCTTAACAAAAAAAAAAAAAAAAAAAATATATATATATATATATAAAATAAATAAATATATATATTCACATATATATATATATATATATATATATATATAACATTTTGTCTTGAACACTTGTAGAGGACACACACATATTATACATATAAGAAAAAGATATATGTGACAATTCATCATATAAAATTTACACATATATTACAATATTAATATATACTATTAGATATAAATTTCTTTGTAATTTTGTTTACCATCTGCTAAATTTGGGTCATCTTGATTTATATTATTATTATCGACGTAACCCATATTGTGTATATTTTTGTTATTCATTTCTGAGAGAGGTACATTATTTGAGGGTATGTAAGAATGATTTAATTTACTATTATTTTCATCGTTTAGAACTACAATAAGTTTATGATCTTGTATTTCATTTTTATTAACTGTTATCCAAAATTGTTTATCTACTGTAGTATTATCATCAACATTTAAACACTGTACCTGAAATTTATCGTTTGATATATTATCTTTGTCTGACAAGGGTTGTAATATAATTTGTATTTCTATTGTTTCTCTTACACTTATTAAGCCAAATGATGGTCTTACTAAATAATTATTAGGAGCGGTCGTTTTTATTTTAAAAGCTACTTTTTTATCACTTACATTTTCTAATTTAACAACTTGAGTTACTGCTTGAAAATGAACAAGAGGAAATTCTATATTTTTTTCAGGTGTTACTCTTAAAAGTTTCATTTTTATAATTTTTTTATATATATAAATATATATATATTGTATTTTTTTTTTTTATTTAATTAAATAATAATCCTTTTGATATATAATATTTATAGTTGTATATTTTCCCTTTTGGTAATCCTTATATGTTTATATATAACTTATATTTAACTTACTATTCTCCTTAATTATTTATTTAATCCTTTTTCTTCTTTTTTTTTTTTGAGAAAAATTTAGGAAACTTTTTTCTTTCTTTTTTTCCCTTTTTATCTCCTTTTTAAAATAATTCAATGTTGATCAATGATATTAAAAAAAAAAAAAAAAAAATATATATATATATATATAATAAAATATAAGATATAATAATATATGCCTCATAAAAATACTATCTTTTTATTAAAAAAACATTAAACACATTGTTTATATATTATATACATATAAAATATATATATACTTATTTTTTATTTATATTTATTTATATAACATAAAGTAAAAATTATATAAAATTAACTAAATAATAAAAGTTTATCATATATATTATTATTATTACTATTATTATATATATATATATATATATATATATATTATATATATAAGAAAAATATATAAATATATAAAATATTATTAATATTATATATTATTATTAATTTTTTTTTTTTTTTTTTTTCCCTTTTTTTTTCTTTTTTTCCTTCAAAAAAACAATTTTAATAAAACAAAAAATATTTTAAATATAATAAAAAAAAAAAAAAATTAAAGGATTATAAAAAGAAAATATATATTAAATATATATATTATAAGTGAAATAAATATAAAAAAAAAAAAAAGAAAAAAAAATTAATAAATAAAATTATTATACATATGTATTATATTTTGTATATATAAATATATATATATATAATGATATATTTTTTTTATACATATAAATAAAATTATTTCACTACTAATTTTGTTAAAAATTAAGGAAAAATAATATGTAATACATTAATATTAAAAAATACTAATGTATAAAATTAAATATATGTATGTATATTATGTATATATATATAAATATATATATATATATTATATATATATATAATATATATGTATATATATAATACAATTAATATTTCTTATAAATAAATGGAAATTGCTTTATGAATTAAATAATATACATATATAATATATTATTATATATATATTTTATATATATGTATTTTCATATATACATAATATATTTTGTATTCGTAGTTTATTATATATATAATATGATAATAAATATTTTTATACAAAATTTTAAATTAAACAAATAATATTATATTGTATACATATTAAAAATAAGTAAAAAATTTAAAAAGAATAAATCAAATATATAAATAAAAATATAAATGTATATATAAAAAAATATACTTACATAATATCATATATATATATATATATATATATATATGTATATATATATTTTCATTTCTAATTATATACTTTAATAAAAAAATTAAATAGTTGTATAATAAAATTTAACCCACTTTTTTTTTATTATAATATATATATATATATATATATATATATATATATATTAATATTTTTGTTATAATATAAAAATGTATTCCTTTTCTATGATGTGCTTTTTGATTTTTTTTTGTTTTTTCTTTTTCTAGTTCAAGTTTTAAACGTGTATTCAACAATGTGAAATAATATAAAATATATAAGAACCAAATTTTTTATTATTTTCCAGAAATATATAAGATACAAATATAATTTCTTAAAAAATATTGTTTTATATTATTTCAAAAATTTTATAAGAATAAAGAAAAAACAAATTTCCTTATGTTATTTTTTGGTTTATTAAAAATAGAAAAATTTGCAATACCTTTCTTTTTTCCTTATATATATAAGAATAAATAAAAATATAAAAATTAAACATAAATTTGATAATTTATTCTTTCCATGTATATAATGAATAATATTTAACTTCCTATTACTGCTTATTTATATATTTATTAAATAAGGGAAAATTAAATAAATTAAAAGTAAAAATAAAAATAAATAAGACTCAGTGTATCTTTTATATATTATATTATCTCCTCAGACTTTACAACACACGTGATTCTTAAAAATGATGCACTTTATATATATTTAAATAACTTGATAAATATTTTAATATATATATATATAAGACAAACCAGTAAATAATAGATACGAAAAATTATATCTTAAAACTAATATATAATAGATGTATATTAATAAATTTATATAAATATTTCAAATAATAATTATAAAAATTAATAAAAGTGTACTTTAGAAAAAATAATAAATGAAATATATAAATATATATATATATTTTTTATGTTACACTAACGTATACATATAGAATAGAACAAAATATAATTTAAAAAAAAAAAAAATATATATATATTACTTTATATAAACCTTTTTTTTTATAAAAAGCGCATTTTATGATTTTACAAATTTATTCCTATACTTTTTTTTTATTTATTTTATAAGTAAATCTTCTCATCTTTTCAACAATTATTTTACAAAAAAGAGGAAAATTAATGTATTTTAAGAGCATATTATATCAAAATATATATATCATACATATAAATATAAATAAATAAATATATATATATATATTTATTTATATGATTCTATCTAAAATTGTGTAATAATTGACAAATATTCATATTATATGTATATATATATATATATATATATATATATATATATATTTGTATTTTATAAAAAATTATGAATTCATCTAAATCCTCAAAACATAATGTTCAGAATACAACGTACGAGGCGGCAAGCAGTAAATTGTTACATTAATAAGAAAAAATTAATAAAATAATAACACATAATATAAAGAAAAATGATTATATTAAATATATATCGCTATATTTGTATGTATATTTTTTTTCAATTTTTAGATCTGCCGTTAAATTAGGATATTACGATGATCCATTTTTAAAACATTTTGTAAAAAGGATAGAGACAAGAAGTCCTTTAATAAATAGAGGTAAATAAAAGAAAAGAACTATTATTTTATATTTGCTTTTATAAATATCTAAGTAATTTATGAAAAATAAATTGAAAGATATATGGGAACATTTATGCACATTATATATATATATATATATATATATATATATATATATATATATATATATATATATTTATATTTTTTTTTTTTTTTTTTTGAAAAAAGGTTATTATGCCAGGGTAGCTGCTCTAAGATTGTACATTGAACTATTTTTTAAATCCATAGATAATGTATGTATAAAAAGAATTAATAAAAATATTAATTTATTAAATAATTTATCATTATAACAATAAAAATGTTTATTATTCCATGTATTATTTATATTTTATAGAAACAAAGCATTCAAATTGTTAACATCGGTTCTGGTTTGGATACTACCTTTTTTTGGATAAATGTATATAAATAAAAAAAATAATAGTTTCCCGTTTTGTGAACATATCTTATATAATATTAATAAGAAGAATATATATATATATATATATATATATATTTTTTGTTGTTCATATATTTTTTTTCCTTGTAGCAAAAATATCAGAACGTAAAATACTATGAAATCGATTTTTACGATTTATTAAAAGAGAAGACAGATATAATTAAGAAATATACAGAGATGAAAAATTTTTTGAAGTATGAAAAAGATAATGAAGAAAAAGATGAAGATCTTATTAATTGCTTAAATTATAAAATGGTTCCACTTGACTTAAACGATTCATCATCCTTTGAAAAAATATTATTATCATATAATTTTGATTTTAATAAACCTACCATATTTATATGTGAATGTGTTCTTATATATTTAGAAACAGAAAGTAGTGATAATTTAATAAAAAAGTTGAGTGAACTTATGAAAAATACATCATGTATAATTGTATATGAGCAGGTAACATATGATGATAAATATTTATCCTTTATGTATAATTTTCTGTTTATATTATATTATATTATATTACATATATATATATATATATATATATATATATATATATATATGTTTATTTATTTATTTATATTTATTATATTATCTAATATATATATATTTTTTATTTTTTTATTTTTATTTTTTTATTTTTTATTTTTTATTTTTTATTTTTTTTTTTTTTTTTTGGTTAGGTAAACCCTAATACAGCCTTTGGAAAAGTTATGATAGACAATTTTAGTCATAGAGGTATAAATTTGAAAAGCATTTATAAATATTACAATTTACAAACACAATTAGAAAGATATAAATCTTTAGGTTGGGTTAATGTATATATAAATGATATGAATGAAATATATGATTACCATATAAATATGGAAGAAAAAAAGAAAATTGAACTTATCGAAATGTTTGATGAATTCGAAGAATGGAGATTATTACAAAATCATTATTTTATATTGGTAGCCTTTAATTGTTATAATAATATAAACTTAGAAGAATTAAAACAATTTTTGACATGTCAAAAGGAAAAATAATATACACATTTATAATTATTATACATATTATATGGTAAACATTTTAATGTTTTTGTACAATATTATCAAAATATATATATATATATATATATATATATATTGCATATTTATTTCTTATTTTCTATTTTATTTTCACTCATTTTTAATTTGTAAGTATTATTTAATGCTTATTTAATTTTCTTTTTTGTTAAAAGTGGAAATTCAATTTATATTATACTTCAAACTAAAAAAAAATTATGTATATTTTATTAATAATAACTTTTGCTTTATAACATTGAGTACACATAAAATATATATATATATATATATATATATATATATATATATATTATAAAGATATTTTATATGTAAAAATATAAATAAAATAATAAAAATGATCACGGTTTCATTATTTTCCATATATGAAGAAAAAAATAAAAGAAAAAAATTTCCATTCATAATGCAGTTTGCATATCCTGTAAAAAAAAAAAAAAAAAAAAAAAAAAAAAAAAAGTATACATATATAATATTTTCAAATATGATAATTAATATATAATTATATTTTATTAATATGACAATTATGGGAAAAAATGATGTGTAAACTTGAAAGGTAAAATATATATAAAAAAAAATATATATAAAATAATAATAATAAAAATATATATATAAAATATATATTAAGTCATTAATTTTTTTTATTTTTTTCTTTATACAGCTATCATCCATAATTTATATTAAAAATAAAAAAAAGAAAAGAAATTATAACACATTAAATATATATATATATATTATATTTATATATATTTCTTTATATATACAAAGATGCTCATATTTCAGAACGCACAACATTATTTTAATTTTTTTCGCAACTTTAACGGTTGCTATACGGATAATAAATTACTGAAATTTTTTTTCAAAAAGAGTTATAACAATTGGTTTAATGACCCAAGTCAATATAATTATTATTTTATATCCTACTATGCTGTAGCTCTTTCTATGTGTATTATGTTACGTAACTTATTATTTAATCCTGATGTACATTTTAGAAGACAAGATAAAAGAAGAAATATAATTGATAGATATCAACACCATGCATATTCACTTCCATATTTTAATCACTGGTTAAGAAATTTTAGTCAATCATTTAAAAGTTCTCTTATTGATAATGAACCAGATTATCAAGATGTAGACCCTTGGTCTTTCCGACCTAACCGAATTCAATTTTATGGAAGATTCCCATTTTTTTTTGAAATACCAAAGTATCATATTGATGATCCAACATTTGACAAAAACTCATATAAGTATATGCAAAATTATTACGAAGAAATTGGATATGTACAAAAACCAGAAACCATGCGAGTTTAATGAGAAAAGAAAAGAAAAATTATTCTATTTATTATAATCGATAATTGGACACAATATATTCATATTTTTGTTTAAGTGTTTATTTAATGCTTATAGCTTTACACAAACTAATTATACAAAGTCAAACCTTAAATATATATAAACATATATATATATATATATATATATATATATGTATGTATGTATGTATGTATTCCTATTAATTAAATATATAAAAAATTTATATCTTTATAATATCAAATTTAATTTTTTTTTTTTCTTTATTTTACAGTATACATTTTTATGTTTTATATTTTATATTTTTTTCAGAATTAAAAATAAACAAATATTTAAAAACACAAATAAGGAAATATTATATATATTAATGTGTTCCAATACAATTATGCTCTTTTGACATATAACATGAACACTAATATGGGTTATTAATCCATTCTTTTGATAATATATAATGATGTTGAGAAAAATGAGTTCCATGTTCGTAAAAACAAAAAAAAAAAAAAAAAAAAAAAAAAAAAAAAAAAAAAAAAAAAAAAAAAAATAAAAAAAAAA
>NC_033659.1:1567223-1569723 GCF_001601855.1 Plasmodium reichenowi | reverse complement strand
ATATGAAGATTAATAAATTTCATACGATCTTCCAAAGGTATAAGATCAATTAAAAAATCAAAGGTATCTTTCTTACAAGCAGCGGATACTACATCTTGTCTTTGTAAAGTTCGACGCTTTCCTTCTTCCGTATATTTCCAAGCATTACTTGTTAATTCCATAATAAATAATTCACATGCTTTAGCTAATAATACAGGAGTGTCTGCAGATACCATTTGATTACTTTTTATTTCATCATCTTCCTTCATTATTTTTTTTATTCTTGATATAGGCAAATTGTGTATCTTCAAATCCTCTGGGCTCATGTTACATATTTCGAACATTTGCTCTTTCCAAAAATTATTTGCATCATCATTCTCATTATTTTTTAAATTCATGACGTCACATATAAATATATTGTTAAAAGGAAATATAATATCACAACATAAATATATCAAAAAATAAATAAATAAATAATAAAATAAAAAAAATAAAATAAAAAAAATAAAATAAAAAAAATAAAATAAAATAAAAAATAAAATGAAAAATAAAATCAAATAAATGGCAAGTCAATAATAATATATATAATATATATAATATTTAACAATAAATACTAAAATTTTATTATTAGTTCAAATATAAAAAAAAAAAAAAAAAATATATATGTGAATTAAGAAAAGCATATTTTTTATTATTACACACAAGGGATTATTATTTATCATATGTCTTCCATATATGTTATCCATATATATATATATGTTTTATGTATATATAATATGATTCATATATATATATATATATATATTTTTTATGTATATATAATATGATTCATATATATATATATATTTTATGTATATATAATATGATTCATATATATATATATTTTTTATGTATATATAATATGATTCATATATATATGTTCTTATTTTTAATTATTGATATATATATATATATTACACCTATTTACTTCTACGATACGAAAGGGTATATTTAGCATCATTTGTAAAGGATAAAAATGCTTACATGTTCATATAAAATATATAACTGTAAATAATTATATATATATATATATATATATTACAATGTTGTGATGAACAGAACAATTTTTTTCTTTTCTAATATTTCAACAAATAAAATAGACTCATAGGGAAAAAAAAAAAAAAAAGGAGTAAGGGATTTTTAAATGTCATAAAACGATGGTATACTCTTATGTGTTTATCCAATGTAATCATACACATACATAAACATATAATTCATATTAAACTATACTAAATTAAACAAATAAAAAAAAAAAAAAAAAAAAAAATGTATTATTCTATATATATATCTTACAAAGGTATATAATGGAATTTTATATAAATTTAAACATATATTAATTTATATTTTTTATCAATTAACAAATAAATAAAAATAAAAAAAAAATAAAAAAAAAAACATTACAACTTAATTAAACGAAATACATTAAAAAATGAAAATTATGTAATATATATATTATGGTTATGTAATACATATATATATATATATATATATATAATGTTTGTGTAATATATTATTATGTTTATGTAATACATATATTATGATTATGTAATATATATATTATGGTTATGTAATTTATAAATATTATATTTATGTAATATATATATATATTATGGTTATGTAATATATATATTATGTTTATGTAATATATATTTTTAGTTTTAAAAATAATATATATATATATAATGTATTTTTTTTTTTTTTTTTTTTTTTTTCTTTATTAATTTTTTATATTTTTTACTTTATATGTAACACATAAAAATGTGTATGTTGAAGATATTGTAAATTGTGTAAAAAAAAATAAAAGAATAAAAAAATAAAAAAATACAGAATACAAATAAGCTATCAAATTAATTTTAAAATAATAATATATATGTAATATAATATAATATAAATAAGGTATTTCAAAATGTTTTTTATTATTTTTTTTTTTTTTTTATTTAATATATATATATATATATATATATATAAATTAATTTTTATAAATTAGTATATAAATAAGATATTATACATATATATTTTTTAAAGCACTTAAGGATTTAGCATTAAGACTCTTTAAAAAATAAAAACATGGAAAATTTTTAACAAGCAAAAAAATTAAATATGAATATATTTATAAAGAAAAAATAAATATACATGTACATAATAATAATATATATATCATTAATGCAAGCATATATGAATTTACAATTTCTAAAAGAATATAAATTTAATAAAAATCAAATTAAAGACTAATTGAACATAATAAAAAAAAATAAAAAAAAAATGAAAAAAAAAAAAAAAAAAAAAAAAAAAAAAAAAAAAAAAAAAAAAAAAAAAAAAAAAAAAAAAAAAAAAAAAAAAAAAAAAAAAAAAAAAAAAAAAAAAAAAAAAAAAAAAAAAAAAAAAAAAAAAAAAAAAAAAAAAAAAAAAAAAAATAACAAAAAGAATAACAAAAAGAATAACAAAAAGAATAACAAAAAGAATAACAAAAAGTAACAAAAGG
>NC_033659.1:1553804-1567016 GCF_001601855.1 Plasmodium reichenowi | reverse complement strand
AACAAAAAGTAACAAAAGGTTTAACTTAAAATATAATTATATTTGACGGAAAAAAAAAATATATATTTATATCTAAATTAAAAAAAAAAAAAAAAGACATAGAGAAGAACGTATCTGAAATGTTATAAAATAAAATGCATATAATATACATATATATATTAAAGTGAAAAAAAAAATATATGAATATAATATATCTCATATGTCTACAATAATATATTTCTTAAAGGTATGAATAGGAAATATATGATGTATAATATGTATAATCATTTAAAGATGGCGCTTCATATAGCAAATACACAAAATGAAATATAACGATATATATTAAAATGACATAAAAAAAAAGAAAAAAAAAAAGAAAAAGAAAAAGAAATAAAATAATATAAAATAAAATAAAAACAACATAAATTTTACATAAAGTATATATATATATATATATATATATATATATATATATATTATTTATTCATCTGTTTTATTTTTATTTTTTTAACGTGTGTGAAATAAATACGTATCATTTATATACTAATCGTCAGTAATCTTTTCCCTCTGAATTTACAAAATCATGCACTTAATTACAGAATAATATATATATATAATATATATATTATGCATATAAAATAAGTATATATTATGTAATTATATATCCTTTAAAAATTTTTTTTCGTATATATAAAAATCATATATATTTTATGAATCAATTGTAGATTTTTTATTCATTTATTATTTTTTTCTTTTCTTTGAATCCATCTATAATTTTTTTTTTTTTATATAACAATTTATTCATTATTCTTCTTTCTTATATAGACAAATGTATATATATATATAAATATACAAAATGAAAATTTTATATTTTACATGTGAATATATATAAATATATTATGTATATATAATATTATATATATATATATATATATATTTTATGCATTATTACATCTCACTCGTTATCTTGTTATTGGTAATCTGATTTTCTCTTAAAAAAATCACTTTATAAATTTATAAAAATTATTTTAAATGTATATATAAATATATTTATGTAATATTACATATTAAAAAGAAGGGAAAAAATATATATTAATATATGTACCCATATATATGTATATTATATATAATTTATAATAATATTTTAAAGAAAAAAAAAAAAAAAAAAACAATTTTATTTAAAGTGCATGTAAAATTAAAACTTTTGTATAATTATTAATTTATAAAGTTAAATGAAAAAAAAAAAAAAAAAAAAAAAAAGAATTTTTTACTAAGTTCACAAAATTTATATTGTTTATAAGAATATATGAACTAATTAAAAATACAAAGACAAAAAAAACAGCAAAAAATAAAAATTACATGAAAAATTGAATTTTTTTTTTTCTATTTTACACATTTATATATACATATATAAGTTACAAAAATTATTATACATTAAAAAGCTATATATATAATAATATTTATATATTATAGTATAATATTATATATATATATATAATATATATAATATATAAATATATATATATGTTATAAAAAAAAAAAAAAAAAAAAAATGTTCTGTGCAAGACTTGAAATGATTTAATAAAAAAGCATATATAACAAAAAATTTTTATTAAAAAATGAGGAAAATTTATATATTAATTATTATATATTTGAAAAAATCTAAAAAAATATTATGATTCTTTTTTGGTTTTATTAATATTATTTCCCATTTTTTTAGCTCTTTATTATTTTTTTTATTTATATTTTAATTATTTTTTGATAATTTTTTTTTGAATATTTTTTGATAATTTTTTTTGAATATTTTTTGATAATTTTTTTTGAATATTTTTTGATATTTTTTTGATAATCCTTTTTGAATATTTTTTTGATAATTTTTTAATTATATTTTTTTTTTTGATTAATTTTTTTTAATTTTTGGTTCGCTTTATTTTTTTTGTTTTTTCTTTTTTTTTTATTTTTTAGTGCATATAAAAGTCTGTTAACATGATTTTGTGGTTCAACTCAAAATTAGCGTGCGACTTTTTTTTTTTTTTTTTTTTTTTTTTTTTTTATTTTTTTTTAATTTTTTGTTTTTTTATTTTTAAAAAAAAAAAAATATATTCTCAACCAAAATAAAATAAAATTAAATAAAATAAAATAAAATAAAATAAAATGGGAATAGGAATAGAAATAGAAATAGAAATAATGATTTAGAAAAAAATATTATTAATTCATTTTTACATTATTATGATAAGTATAATATTAAAAAGGAAAAAGGAAAATTTTTTGTTAAAAAAATAAATGAACTGATTAATTATCTCTTTATCTCTTTATATTTTCATGTAAATATATATATTCCTAAACCATTTTAATACTATAAAAAGACAATTATATACATATATTATATATATATAATGTATTTTTTTTTTTTTTTTCGTTCTTTAAGTTATTCTATATTTTTCGATGTCATAAAATATTCATACGTATTCGATATATAATATGATTAAAAAACATTTATGTTATTATTCTAAGAATTATATGCAATTTCTTTTATTCTCTAATTTTTTAAGGAAATTAAAAAAGGGATTAAATATATATATATTTTTAAATCTTATACACATATAATCATATATATATATATATATATATATATGTATAGAATTAAAAAAAATTGTTACAAAAAATTTGTATTTATTATTTAAAAAACAACATTTTTAAACTCCATTTTGTTAATCATTTTAACTTATATTTCTATAACTCACGAATTCAAAAAAAAAAAAAGTAGTACATAATATGTTCCTCCTCTTTTTGTTGAAGCCTATGTAATAATTTTCTTTAAATAAAACACTTACAATAAATAATATGATGATCTCTTTGTTATATTATTATTTGTTTATAATATCTACATAATATTTTCTTTATATTTCAAAATAAAACTTACATTTTTATATATTAATAATGTGTAATGAACATACCTAAAGCATTTTTAATCTAAAAGAATAACGATGGATTAATATAAATTCTGTTCTCACTTTTATTTATTATTTTATTTTAATTTATTTTTTTAATAACGTAAATGTTTTTGCGTTATTCAAAAATATATTATCAAAACTACAAATATAATTTGTATAATATTATATTAATGTATATATTTTATTATTTTAATTTCATTGTTTTGTATTATATATATATATGTATTGTATATATGTATTTTTTATTTATTTTTAATATACATTTAATACAACGTATAATATATGTGTATACGACTATAAAATATTTTAGATACATTTTCAAGGAAAATTATTCTTTTATTAAATATAATATATATATATGATATGTATTTTTTTAAATTTTTTTTTTTTTTTCTGAAAAATAATGCAATTCATACCATTTTCATTTGACATAATAAATAAATAATGTACATATGAAAGAATAAATTAAAACATATAATTATTGATATATATATATATATATATATATATATATATAATAAAATAAAACAATGATAATATACACATAATATATTACATAAAATTTTTTTTTTTTTATTAAAAATATATATATATATATATTGTGTATATAATAAAATAAAGAAAAAATGATATGATTTAATTGTGCTATTTTTTTGTTAAAAAGTTCAAGACTTTTAAAATAAAAAAAAAAATTAATTTTTTTATCTTTTCATATTATAACGTTTTTATAATCTTATTTTATTATATATATATATTATTTTTTTTTGGTAATAATTTGCAACTTGGGATAAATCACAAAACGGGAAAAAATATATAGATATATATATATATATATATATATATATATATATATATATATATATTTATTTATATGTTTTTTTTTAATTATAACAAATGTCTAGGTAATATACATATTTTTGTGATACAATATTTGATAGTAAGATATTAAGGATATAATATATATATATTAATATTTATATGTATTATTTTATTTTTTTCTTCACTCTGCAATAAAATATATATATATATATATATATTATATATTTATATTTATTTATATATATAATGAATAATATTAAATATGTGGAACTTTTTTACAAATGCAAAATATTTCGAAAAAATGGATTGAATAGAATAATTAGAAGAAATGGTGGTACATTTAATCATAACATAAAAGAAAATGAACGTATTCCTCCTGCATCTGAAGATCCAAGTTATAAAAATTTATTTGATCATGCAGAAGATATAAAATTATGGGAAATTGAAGAAAAACAAAATGTGTCTCATAAAAAAGTTGAAGATTTATCAGAATTAGTTGAACCGTCAAATCATCCACATCAATATGAAGGTATTTTTGCAAGAACAAGATATGCTCATTATAATCAAACTGCTGAGCCTGTATTTCCAAGAAAACCAGATCTAGAGAAAGGGGAATTGGCTAGCGGAGCAAATGTAACAAGAACTGATGTCTGGCATAATCCTAAAGAACCAGCTATTGTATCAATTGGAAAATTTGAACCAAGGAATTTTAGACCTGCTGGTTATGCAGAAAACTGTCCTAATCCTGAAAGTATTAATTCAGATCATCATCCTGATTTTCGAGAATATAGATTAAGAAGTGGAAATGAAGATAGAAGATCCTTCATGTATTTTATCAGTGCATCCTATTTTTTTATTATGTCATCCATTATGAGATCTGCTATATGTAAATCTGTTCATTTTTTTTGGATTTCAAAAGATCTAGTTGCTGGAGGTACCACAGAATTAGATATGAGAACAGTAAATCCTGGAGAACACGTTGTTATTAAATGGAGAGGTAAACCTGTATTCGTTAAACATAGAACACCTGAAGATATTCAAAGAGCAAAAGAAGATGATAAATTAATTCAAACCATGAGAGATCCGCAATTAGATTCAGATCGTACCATTAAACCAGAATGGCTAGTCAATATAGGAATATGTACACACCTAGGTTGTGTCCCAGCTCAAGGTGGTAATTATAGTGGATATTTTTGCCCTTGTCACGGTTCCCATTATGATAATTCAGGAAGAATCAGACAAGGACCTGCACCTTCCAATTTAGAAGTGCCACCTTATGAATTTGTTGATGAAAATACGATAAAAATTGGATAAAGTATTTTTAAATAAAACACCAACAAGAATATGTATAAATATATATATAAATATATATACATATTTTATTTTTGTATTTTTATTTATTTTTTTTTTTAATGTTGTACATTATATTCGTGTATATTTATGCGGCTTTCAAAATTTTAACAACAAAAAAATAAAAAAAATTTTATACATATATATATATATATATATATATATATATATATATTCATTTATTTATTTATTTTTTTTTTTTTTTTCGCATAAGCACATATTTATACAACTAAATATTTATATTACGTAAAAATAAAAATTTGTTATAGGTATATATATTTATATGTGTCAATAAGAATATTATTACAAAAAGTATAATTTTTTTTAATAATTTATATACATATACTTAATAGTAATATGAATCTAAAATTTTTATTTCTTTCAAATAATAATATTTAAAAACTGTTTTGAAAAGTTTCTAACAGCTTTATTTAAAAAATTAAACAAATAAAAAAAAAATTAATAAATAATATATAGAAATTATAAAAAATACACAAAATATGGAAAATATAGAAAATGTTATAAAAAAACATGAATTTTATTTATTAAAATGGATTGTAGACATTTGTATATATTATTATATGCCTAAATCTCCTTAAAAAAAAATATAAAAAATGAGAGAAGGGAAAGAAAAAATGTATTAAAACAAATAAAAATATAAATATATGTATATATATATATATATTGTATAAAAGGGGTATCCATATATTCATTATAAAATCATATATAACAAATACGATAATCAAATATTATAAAAAAAAAAAAAAAAAAAAAAAAAAAAAAAAAAAATTTAAATAAATAAATAAATAAATATATATATATATATTTTTTTTTTTTTTTTTTTTTCATTTATTATGACAAGTACACGTTTTCACGTATGCATTTAATTTGTTTGATAAGTGCTTGTAGAACATGAAACATAAAAAATTATTAACTATAAAAATGATAAAAAGGATATAAAAAAATATTACATAAAAATTGTTAGTAAAAATCTGGTACCAATTTTGATAATGATAATTACTATTATTATTATTCATATTATTCATATGATTCATGACATTATTTGTATTGTTCATATTATTATTAGTAGTATGATTATCCTTTGGGCTGTAATTCATAAAAGTATAGGGATTTATATTATATGACAAACCATTTATGATATATCTTTTAAATATATTTTTCCAATATTTGAATTTGTATATTAAGAATTTTACAACCTTTAAATTTACTATAAAATTGAATATGTTCAAATAAACTGTTTGAAGACGATCAACTTGTGAATTATAATATATGAATGGTGTTTTAAAAATATCATTATGACAATGATTTTCATAATATAAAAAATTGAATAAACTTTTTTTTTTTTCTTTTATAATAAAATCTGTATTTTTTTGATGATATCCATTTTTGTTATGCAATAAAATATTTTGATCATCATCACACATGGGATAATTTCCAGGTCTTATTTTTTCAAATAGATATTTTCGTTCAAATTCATCATATAAGAAATTTTGTAAATATTTACATAGATATTTTAATGAATCCATATTTTTGCTTTTATCATTAATTTGTTCTAGACATATTTCTTTTAATATTTTATAGAACGTGTCTGAATTTTTCTTATTCATATTTAAATCTTTCATATGTTTTTCATTAATCATAATATATTTTAATAATAGACTTATAGTATTTTGTAATATTTTAAAATTTGATAACATATGATATATAATTTTTGTTTTATTATTTGTTATTTTTATAATATCTCTTAATTTCGTTAGAAGATAATTATTTTTAGTTTCGATAGTTTTTATTTTATCAACTAACGTTAATAATGCATGTCCTCTTGTATTTTTTGATTTCTCTTCTATTTTTTCTTCTCTTATACAATTTTCTTCATTTGGAAAATTTAAATTTTCATCAATAATTTTATTATCAAATTCTTCTATAAAATTAATTTTTTTTGTTTTTTTTATTTGTTCTTTTCTCTTTTGATTCACTTTGATATTTTCATTTCTTTCCTTTTTTCCTGTTATTACAGAAATATTTTTACTAGTTTGTTTATTTCTTTTATATGTATTATTATGATTATTTTCAACATTTTTATCATCATCTCTATATTTATTAGAAACATTATCATCATATTCACTGATAATATCATATACATCATGGATAAGTTTATTATTCGATTCTTCATTTTTCTTAATTTCATTCAAAATTTTTATACTACTACTGTCATGACTATCCTTATCTTCATCATATAATATATTTTGCTTAATCTTGTTTTTCATACATTTATGATATTTGGAATCTTTTTTTTCAAACTTATCAATATAATAATTTGAATATATGATATTCTCCATATCTCCTATGGTTAAACATACATTTTCTAAGAAGTTTTTTTTGGGGTTTATAATTATTCTATTGGTAAGATAATAATTCAAATATGAGTTCTTATTATCATGATCGTATTGATAATGGTCACTATAAAGAACATTATTATTATTAAAATTATTATTACCAATGTTATCATTCTCATTCTCATCATCATCAACATCATCATGATCATAGTAAAAATACTCATCATTATAACTATCATTATTATATAAATAATTTGGTATCATATTTATTTTTCTGTAAGCATTTATTTTTTCTTTTTCATCAACACCTTCTTTATCATAAAAATAATTTTCATTTTTATATATATCCTCTTTATTAAAATCAACCTTCCAATTTTTTTCTTTTCTATTCAATAACAGAAATATCATGTTTGTTATACACCATGTTATATAATTAGTTAAATAATATTCCTTATTTTTTGAAAAAAAATATATATGGGATAAGGACATATAATTTTTATTATTTGCAGTTTTTATATAATAAGACATTTCAATATTGTTCAAATACTTATCGAATGAACAAAGTTTTGATTTTTCCATATAATAATGAAGATATAATATAATGTAATTTTTATTCATCTTAATATATCCTCTATTATTATTATGTCTATTATGTTTTTTATTTATTTTTTTTAAAAAGAGAGAACTGAAATTCTTCTTCAAAAAACAATTTTGTTTAATATAACTTGTTACGAATTTTTGCAAAAATATATATAGATTTTTTTTTTTTTTTTTTTTTATTATTATTATTATTTTCTTTATATTATTAAAAATGTAATTAAATAAAATATGCAAACAATCATTCATTTGAAATACCATATCATTTTTGTTATAAATCCAAAAATTTAAAAAATAAATATATGGTAACTTTCTAAATACGAATTTGTGAAAAAATAATATAATTCTATTAAATATATTTTCTCTCATTTTTTTTTTTTGTTGTTTTTTTATTTTTTGAATTTGATTTTTTTTCATATTATTATCTAATATAGGAATATAATTTAATTTGTTTCTCTTTTGTACATATTTATATATATCATTTATTAATTTTTCTCTTCGACAAGTATTAGAACTATTATTATCATTATTATTATATTCGTTATTAAAAATGTGATGATGAGCTCCTACAAAAACTCTTTTCTTCTTCAAAATTTTATAACTTTTATATATATCAACACATTTCATTTTGTTATAAAATGTACTTAAATATTTTCTTTCTAAGTTATATAAAAGTGTAACATGTTTATTTTTTTTTATTTCTTTTTTGGACCAATTGTTAATTAAATTAGTACAATATTTTATAAATTCAAAATGGTAAATATTATTTGCTTTTAATCTATATATAACATATAAAATCATATAATTTTCATAAGGTTTTCTTTTATACATTTTTGTTTTTTTTTTCCGTTCTATCATATGTACTCTCTCTTTTTCATATTCATAATTCTTATATCTACTATATGGTATAAATTCGTTTATGTCCACTTCCTTTGTTGTATATAAAAAGTCATTCATACTAATATTATTATTATGCATATATTTCAATACACTCTTCTTATCATAATAAGTATAATACGGAAATTTTAAATATATTTTATTTTGAAACTTGTGGGATATAAATATATTTCTAAAGAAATAAAAATGGGGTGACAAGTAAATGTTTTTTAATTTATTGATACGTTCATTGTTACAATAATAATTATCAAATATATATTTTTTTGTAATAAAATGTTTTATATTTGAACGAGATATCCATACTTTGGATAATAATATTTTATTTTCAAATAGACACACTAAATCACCATTACATAATATATTTGAAAAGAACAAAGAATATATTAAATCATGAAGTATTATAATATGATTTTTATTAAATGTATTTAATGATATATAATCATCATTAATAATAGTATATTTCTTTTTTCGTTTTTTTCTTTCTCCTCTATTAATGATGCTAAAATATGGATTTTTTACAAATTCTTTCTTTTTATACATTGTATATAAAAGAGGTATCCATTTTTTCCTTTTTAATAAAAATTGTATACTTGAAAAGGGTAACGATTTAATTAAAGCCTCATACTTATTTTGAGTATTCATTATTAAATTATATATATACTTTTTTTGTTCTTCCTGTTTTATATATAATTTTTGATATATGTCGTTATCATAATATTCGGATAATTTCTGTTCATGATTTTCTTTTAAGACTTTAATGAAATTAATAAAATTGATATACTTTTTATTTAAATATTTATATCTAGTAGTTATATAAAATCTGTTCATAAAAAATGATGATTGCATATTATTTTTTAACATATTAAAATGATATAATTCCTTTTTAATATGTTGATTAAATAAATAATATAATACAATCAATATGTTGTAATAGACATTTTTATAAAATATATGATTTTTTTTTTTTTTTTTTTTTTGTATATGTGTAGATTTGTTATTTTTTATATTGATATATATATTTTCATTATGTTCATCATCCATATGATTCTCTCTTTTTATGTTTTCAAAAAATTTATCTCTTTTACTACTTTTATAGGATGAACATTTATATAAATCTTTTGTATTATCTGTTACAAGTTTTTTTTTTTTTTTTATATAATAATCTCCTTTCATACTGTCTTTATTATTTTTTATTACACACATATCATTTTGTTCATCTGCATTACTCTCATCTATCCTTTGTTGTTCATCATTAAAATAATTTTCTTTAAAAAAGGTATCTTTATCAAATAATTCATAATTCATTAATTCATTTTCTATTAATTCTGTATCCATTAATTCTTTTTCAATCATATCAGTATCAAATAATTTGTTATGTATAAATTCATTTTCTATTAATTTGGTATCTAATAATTCTTTTTCTATTTGTTTTGTATTCATAAGATCTTTATCTATTAATTTGGTATCTAAAGATTTTGCTTGTGTCCTTGTACTTTTTTTTTCTTTTTTTTTTTTTTTCTCATCATTTTTTTTGATATTATCATAATATATATTACTCACATGAATTTTATCATTATCATCATTTGTACTTGTTTTTGTTTTTGACTTCTTTTCTTTACTTGTACTTGATAAAGTGTCATCAAGTGATTCATTATTTTCATATAATTCTTCCAAATTTTCAATAATTTCTTGATCATATAATTGTTCATTGTTTTGATCCATATAATTATCTTGTAAATCCTTTTCAATTTTATTAATATTTTCATCCGAATATATTTTATCACTTAACATATCAACTCCAGAAGATGCAAATATTTGAAGATGCGTCAAAGTACAATAATAATTGTTCTCTAAATTATGATGAGATAATACATGAAACTTTAAATATTTCACCCAACAATTATCTTCATCGTAATTTTTACAATATTCATATATATTAAATAATTCAAAACTTTTAGTAAAATTTGTTGATATCTTCCCTAATCTTTTCCATTTAGTAGCTGGATATACATCACTACCTAAAATCTCAATGACCTTAAAATTTGATGCATAATGCTCTAAGGATACTAAACCTATTTTTTCTATATGTATAATATCACTAAAGGAATATATCCACCATATGTCAGAATTACATGGCGTTAACATATAGCTATCATAATCATATTGTTGAATGGATCTAATATTAATTATGCCTTTGCTATATTCTATAATCTTCGTACCTGTGTCAAGCGAGCCAAAATCTATTTTTAATTTAAGGCTCGTTAGGTTGTAGTTCTCTCCCAAAATATACTTCTCTAAAAAATAAAAATAAAAATAAAATTAAAAAATGAAAATCAAAATTTTCTTTAATACATATGCATACTTATATTTTTTTGTACATATATATATATATATATATATATATATATATAAGATACATATAAGGTACATATACAATACATACATATAAATATATATATATATATATATATATATATATATAATAATATCATTTTTATATATACCTGTCGACGAATTTGTATAGTTCGTGTTCAGATCATTCCTATATATCGTGGCTTTGGGTGTAAAAAAGCTTTTTATAAGAAAGAACAAAAAGTTTACTGAAATTAAAAACCACCATATCATATTTCTTTCCCTTTATTCTTTATTTTATAATAAATTTTTATGGTATATTTTCAGTTTGTTTTATTGTTTATTTGTTTATTTTCTTATTTGCTTCTTCTATTTTTTTTTTTTTTTTTTTTTTGGTTCATTATTATGTAAAAATAATTTCTTTTATATTATTTTTAATATGATTCATTATAACGTATTATTATAATACAGATAATTAAAACATTATATATTTAATATCATTAACAATGTCCTTTAAATTATTGTATATTCATGATATGTCACGATATATTTATAAAGACTTATCAATAAATAAAAATATGATATATATTTATATATATATATTATATATATTTATTTATATTTCATTATTTTTGAGCTTTATAAAATCGATATTTTATAAAAGCTTAATACATAAATTACTTCTCTCATAATTATATTTCATTGAAATTTATAATTCTTATATTATCTCTATATTTTTTGTGTGTGATTCATATATATAATATTTTATCTACAATTCAAAAATGTTTCATATATATATTAAATATACATATATATAAGATTATATATGCATATACTTTTTCATATATATATAAAAATTATATTTTACATATACATATAATTAATTAGTCTAATATTTTTTTATAATCTTAATTTCCTTGTCACATTTAATTATAATGTTGCAAAAAATATAAATATAAAAAATATATGGATTTCACATATTTTCTTTTTATATTATATTAATTTTAATTCAAACAAAAAAAAAAAAAAAAGAAAAAATAATAATACATATATATATAATAAATTTATATATAATGTATTCTTTTTAACGTTAAAAAAAATATAAACAAAAATTCATATATTTAAATAAATAAAAAAAGAAAAAAAAAAAAAAAAGAAATTATATATATATATTATATATATATATATAATATAATAATAGGAATGAGAAAAAAGTACTCTTTTTTTTTTTTTTTTATAAGGAAACAAATTCCGATTATTTTATTTTATTTTTTTTGTTGCAAAGGTATATTAAAATAAAGAAAAACAAAAAAAAAAATAAAATAATATATAAATTAAATAAAATTTATATATCATAAAAATAATAAGAATTTTATATGGTTTTGTTCAACCTATATATATATAAAATAATATATTATATATATATTATATATATATATATAATATATAATAATATATATATATATATATATATATATATAATATATGTATTAATTTTTATTTTTTTAAAACTTAATATAATATTATTATATGTTATAAATATATAAATGTTTCATATATTTATTTATTTTTAACCATTTTATTTATTATATATATATAATATATATTATTTATAACATTTCTTAATTTTCTTAATATTTCACAAAAATTATAAAAAAATATATATAGTTTAAATAATATATATAACAACACTTTTTTCATTAATATATATATAACATTGAACCGTATAAATTACTTAATAACTCTATTTTAATTTTTAAGAACTTATTGAAATAATATTTAAAAATATTTTGATATTCCAATTTGTTCTTAAAAAATATTTTATTCAATTCTTTAATAGGTAAGAGGATGTGATCAAGGTCTTTCAAAAAAAAAAAAAAAAAGAAAAAAAAAAAAAAAAAAAAAAA